>NW_010272113.1:25751-56694 GCF_000690775.1 Eurypyga helias
ACCTCTGTGCAATAGGAAGACCATGCAGCCTCCTCCAGACCTAGTAGACCTTTGGGGGGTGTAGAGCCAGCTGCATATGTCTTTCCTCTTTACATCAACTCTGGATCTAGCTGGGGTAACAACTGGAATATTCCCTATAGCTTTTCCCAACCCACAACATCCCTGCCCAAGCTTCAGAAAAGACTATGAAATAGTCTGCCTCTTTTCCCATGTTTCTGAAGGTTGGACAGGGGCATAACGTGTATTCCTTTTGGTCATGGTCCAGTCTTGCATACCCCATTCCTTATCCTGCATGGATATTTTCCATCTCTCCTTCCATTTCCATATTTTCTCCGTAGGGTTCAGAAAATTTCTGAATGTCCTGAGAAAATATGTGAAATGGACACTGATTTAAAAAATGGACGGTTGGAAAAGATTACATGAGTTTAGGAGCTTGACTTGTACTAAGTCTCTATTTATAGCTAAGTGATAAGAGTTTCAAGAAAATACAATTCCTAGTGGATAAAAAAAACCCAGGTGGGGTGGGGTTTGGCACTGAGATTGCTTAACCTGTAGAGTATGAGCAAATATCGACAGCGGATGCAAATATCCTCAGAAGGATGGAAATTTGCCTCTGAGCTTGATGGGAATGTACTCCAATAAAATACCTCTTTCACTATGGTATCCTTCTACTACAGTCCTATAATGTATTGTTCCTGGTTTGTTCACAGAGTTTTAAAACAGGACCACAACCACTCTGGGAAAGAGATTTATTTACTCATGTCCACGGGAAAACAATGACACCAATACTGTTCAAGAAAGCATACCAGTTGTGTCCTACTTGGATAAATAACACTATATCTCATTTAGATGTGGAAACAATGGGAAGCTATAAAACTTTGCGTAATACAAACATTGGTCCTCTGAAATCTTCATAGTCAGCAAGCATAGAGTAGGAAAAAGAGTTCTCCATGTTTAAGTAGTAGAACCAATACTGGATAGAGAATGTCAAAACTGCCTAAAAGATTACTCAAGACCAAGATGTTTTTAATCAGTGGCCTCTTTGTTTTTTGGATATCCAGCTTGAGACACCATAAGTGGAGTAAATTTTCAGAAAGCCTTGAGCACCTGCTCTCTGAAAAACCAGTTGCATTAAGGTATCTGAAGATGAGCACCAAGAACTGCTGCATCCAAGTTTGCATCAGAAATCCAAATTCCCTCAAATTGGTATTTAGGGAGGACCTAGTGCTTTAGGCAGCTCTGAAAATCCTAGGCACCATGCACAGTGCGTGTTTATCTCTGACACTGGCAGATATAGGTAAACATCTTCCACCTAGACCACTGCAGATTTAGCGAAAAGAAGTGTTTCTATAGGTTTTTCTGTTAACTCTAAGGAGGATTAACTAAATAATTCAGGGCTAGTGATCCTATTTTTCCATTGGTAGCTTAAAAAACCAGATGTACTTTGTAGATACAAATGAGATGTAAGGAAATAAAGTGTTGGGTCCTTTTTTTTTTTCTCTCTTCTAAACCTTAATAGCTAGTTTCAGATTTTATTTAATAACCTTGTTCTAAGACTTGATCATCCTAATGATGTTTTTCTAATTTTTGTTTCTTGTGATGTGTAAATAGGTAAGAAATATTAAATGTTCTAATGTTCTTTCATTAAGACAATAACATTTCAAAGGCTAAAGTAAAATCAAGCTGCTAAAGTTTACAATTTCTCTGTCCAGCAGTTAACTTATACAACTGCCCTGAGTAGATACTATATGCTGCTTAGCAAATGGCCTTTAAGAGTTTAAAAATAACTCAGTAAAGCTACTCAAAGGTAATACAATACTTCTCAGGCATCTTTAATTGGAATTAAGAAGAAAATAGGGTGTTGTCATTACTTAATTATTCACTCCCTCATCAATACACAATAAAAACACAATTGAAATGTGCAGGAGAACTAATTGTGCTTCTTCCTATGCATGGGACCATGAGCTTATTTTTCAGAAAGGCAAGATTTTAAACTGTAAAACTAGTCCTATTTCTGGGGACTGTTTTAGCTGCTTTTATTAAACTCTGTGATGTTCCCATGCGAAGCCAGTGAAAACAGTTATTTTCTAACCTACGTTGTTGTGAGGTTTTTTGCAAAACCTCACGGATCCCCTTTAGCAATAATATTATCTAATTTCAAAATTCCTGATATAATCAATTTGCAGCGTTTCTCAAACTGGTACAAATATGTAAAATTTGTGCTTTTAAAAGCTTCTGCTTTGAGTAGCCTTACATTCCGTAATTGTGCCCTAGCAATCATCAAGCTCTATTGCATGCCCCATTCATGAAAAGTGTATTTTGTTGGGATGATGTAGCTTAAAGAATTTGGCTCTAAAACTTCCTTACCTAGAGCTTCAATTAAATTATATTAATTTAAAATATCTATGGAATGTTACTTTTACAAAAATATTAAAACAAAAAAGGAAACAAATTAATGGGTTGGGTTTATGAAAATGACTCTTTACAGTAAGTAAAAAAGGTTTATCACAGTTTTGGTAACTTGCATGAGTTCATATTGAAAAGAAATCTTTCACATGTTCTTAATGAATTTAAAACTTTTGTGCTCTAGGTATTTTCAGTTGTACGCTCTGAAACAGTAGACACCATACAGCTTGTGTTTCTTATCAGGGAAGCCTACAAAGCGAACCGCTGCTTCGTTAGGACTGCAGCGTTTCCTTGGCCTGGAGATCGGGTAGCGGACACTGCCGTCAGCCAGCCAGCCAGCATCGCAGCGGTCGTACCCCAAGAGCTTCCAGGCAGCAAATATCTGGCCAACTTTGGCGATCTGAGACCCATCTTTCAAGCATGCCTGAACAGCTTCATCGTAGGTCAGCTTGGTCGGGTGAATCAGGTAGTAAAAACGACCTATTAAGAGAAAGATGGAAAAAAAGGTCATTAGCGACATCATGAAGATGATATGATATTATAAAGGTGGCTTGAGAGAAGCTTATCAACCAGTGGTTGATTTGGGACTGTGCAATTTGCATGTTGGGCTGTTAAAAATATCTTACTTATACATTTGTACAGTGAGTTGATAAATATTGGGAGTAAAAATTAAAGGCAACACTATTTGAACAAAAGAAGTAGTACTGGATTTATTTCTGCTAGCTCAGCACAACATGGTATCCCCACCTTTACTTGCTTTCAGTGGTAAGTGAACTGTTGCAATGCATATTCACCCTCAGAGGCAGAAAAACAGCAGGGAAAAGGTCGGGCAAGAGGGATGACAGAAGGCACCCTGGATTTCGGAGGAGGGCACCTGTTCTGCGTCTGACTCCATGGTGCCAGATGCATTTACCAACAAGGTACCAATGACAATCCAGTCAAACATCTGAAGAACCCCACAGATTTCAGGCAAAGTAGACCTCATGCAGCTGTAGCTCACTGTCAGGGAAGGGAAATCAGTTAAACATCCCAAGCAGCGCACTACTACATTATGCTTAAAACCCTTACAAGTTTTCCTCTCAGATGCATAGCACAGTAAGATCTGGCCTTTGATAGCATGTGGGTGAGGGTGGTTGGAGGTAACACATGTAGCTTTACTCTCTGACAATGCGGTGACCTTGTTTCTCAAGTTGATTAAGTACAAGCACATTTTATTTTTTATTTTCTGTAAGGAAGCTGCGATATTGCACAGCTTTGCAGAAGCAGAGTTTGAGCCTGTGGTGGATCAAAACCATGCCTGTCATAAGTCTTCATTAGCAGCGTCAAAACCACGTGCAGCAGTTCTGCAGCTCTGTTTCTCTTTAGGCATCAAAGGGTATATCCTCACCATAAGACAGCATTGAACTGGGAGTGCTGCTAAGAAAAATGTGCCTCTGTCTCAAGGTAATGAAAACGTAAGCCAGCAAGTAGAGCTCAAAAAGGAAGTCTCCCCTACTAATCCATAAGCAGCAATAATATTAACATTAATTACATTTATCAAGGCAATATAAATTCACTGTAAGCTTTTCATTCATTATACTTAGAGTTAATCAGCACTGATTTGATAATTAATTGAGTAGAAATGGATTGCAGAGGAGTACAGTTTATTGGAAGGAATAATAATTTCAAAATAAATTCACCACATTTTCGATCTGACTGTTTTGTAAGACGCAAGTTAGCTAAATAAAAAGAAATTTATTCATGCAGGGATCTTCTAATTCCAAAGCCCACTCTTTACTTCTTCATTAAGAATGTACTCCAGAATAATATCCTTTTTCTTTCTCATAAAAAACAGGCAAACACACAAACATAATTCTGCTGAGTTTCAGATTACTTTCTTGGTGATGAAAAGTCAGTGAGCAAGATAAAGAGTTACATCAGCTCTAGAACCCTGCAGAAAACACATAGCTTTTATCTAAGTGAAGAAATCTCAGGTCAGATGACAACATGAAGATAATTGAGTTATATTTGTATAAAGGTTGGAAATTGTATACCCTGTATTTAAATTGCAGCTGTGGTGGAGAAGCATCTTTAAAAAAAAAAAAAAAATCATCACGGCTGTAGGAGACAGTATCTACAGTATTTCCACACAAAACTGTTGGGAGTAGATAATCTACACCTTTGTGAAATTCTTGTTTAACTCCATTTCAGCAAGCTGACAGCAATTACAGGGTGTTGCTAAAGAGAATGTTTATTAAGTGGAAACCTGTTCTTACTATGTTATTAATAGGTTTCCCCAAAGCACACAGGATTTCAGACGTAGGGGAACAGGGATTTGGACTGATAGTATGTAAACTTCACCTACGTTATTAGTTGGTCTTCAAACCATATGTCAGTGGAATGTAATTTCCTAGGGATTTGCAGTGAGGTCAGGCTTTTGACATATGACATCAGTAATAATAACCCCTATACTCTGCCCTTCCTTTAAGTAGGACAACCCTAATAGTAAACTCCACAGGGGTGCAATGTTTATCCAGAATGTCTGGTTAAATACAATTCTGTTAATAAAATCAGTACAGATTTGCTGGTTTTCCCCTGCTAATAGCTTAGAAAGGTTCCTAACTATTAACTCTTAGTACTTACTAATGGATGTGGGAGGAGAGGGAGGCATCAGCTGTCTCTCTCATTAGTATCTGGTAGTTGAGTCACTCCTACAGAGGATGAGCATGCTTGATTTCACATCTCATCCAAATCATGAGGCAGAGGGTTTATGCAAACCTAATAAAACTCCATCTATAATAGCTATTTTAAGATTTTGCATGTAACAGCTCAAAGAGGGAAATCTGAGCAATTGACCTAAATACCTGCTGGGGCAGGCTCTTGCTCAGCCTCATGGCTTTGATGCAGTGCAGGGGCAGTCAAGCCCACGCAGGTGAGTGGCAGCACAATAGGGTTGACGCTACGTGCCTTCGCAGTCAACACGTACACCAGGAAGCTTATGGCCACAGAAGTTGGTTAGGTTGTTGTATGGGGTAAGACTGCTCTGATTTGTGGTTTCATATGGCCATAAAAGGCATTCTCAGCAGCCAGCGGGGTATATCTGTAGCTTGTACAACATGTAGACCCTACCATCTGCTCAGAAGACTCAGTTCAGTGTATCTTACAGCAATACCAAACAGTTGAGCCGGGCCATTGTTCCTTGGATTTGAAGAACATGTTAAAAATCTGGGTGAGGTGAGATGCTTTCCACTCTTTTAATCATAAGGTACAGATAAACATTTCGATATCCAGTGATCATCTCAGGCAAGTGATATTTGAATTGCTTCATTAAATATAAGGGAAACATTTTGTAAAGTCCCATTCCAGTCCACCCCCTGATACCAGCAGTGACTCTGGCAACTGGGAATCACTTCTAAGAAAGGGCATGTAATTTTATTTTGGGTGGGTTTGTTTCTCTTTTTGGAAAAATGGCTACATGTTCCCAGCAGTAAAATACTGTGAAATGGTGAAATGAGCAGCCAGCATGTATTATTCAGAGATGCCTTTCTATACCTTTCTCCTATAAGTGGTGGAGAAGGTTAGCTTATAATATGCATTACTGTAATAAACAGGTGGTTCACAGCTGTACTTTTAACATGATCCCTAACATTTATTCTTTGTATTTCTAGCTTTGTTAACATGAGTTTTTTACTTGATTCTGCTAGAGCCGATAAAAAATAAGTTATGCACTGTGGTTCTGTGTGCAAAGTATATAGCAAAATGCATGTTAATGAGCAGAAAGTGTGATACAACCTCTACTTATACATTATTTTTTTTAAATGCTTAATTATACAGGAGCTGATAGATATGTTTATATTTAGGTCACTTAACACTTTCCAGTACAAAAGATTTTCATGTGGGTTTTTTGAGAAATTCACTGTTCTCCATCAGAAAACCTTTGAAATTAAGCAAGGAAGTACTCAGCTGTACCATCACATGTTTTTTGAACCATGCCTTTTGGGCTCTGTGGGGCAGAAGGCAACAAAAGGATTCATCTGCATTTATTCCCCCAAATCAGATTGTAGAAGCCCAAATTGACCTTCTAGAGGGTGTACATGGAGCAGGAGCATCCCCATTCCTTAAGGTAGGGCAGGGGAGAGAAATTGGGATAGCCTGCAGACCTTTCAAACTTCTGGATCATGACAGGTTGTCATTGTTTAACCCACAACACCAGCTGACTAAAACCAGCACACAGGTTGTCCCACTGGAACCTTTAGCTTTTCTAAAGAGAACATGGACTAAATGGCTCCTACTGTGAAGGAAAAGTGGAGGAGAAATTGCCTATGAGGGAGCAGAGCTGAGCCTTCAGAAACCAGGAAATTCCAACATAGAATTTCCAAATTTAAGTTTGATGAATCCCACTTGTGCATATTCATTTTGTTTACATACTCATTTGTCTTTATCAGTGTAAGGAATGTAAGAGCAGATGGACTTAAACATGTCACTATCCAATAGTTATCTCTGTGCAGGCAGAAAATTTATGTTATTTCACAATATTTTGATGGATTTAATGAACAGCATTATGCTAATGTTGCCCATTGCATTATTTTATGAAGCACATCACTACATATTCTCATAAACTGGTAAATTGCTGGTTCTACTACTTACAAAGTGTATGAAACATTTTCACATTTTTGGCTTTGTCTGCACAGACACTAAACATGAAACAGTTCTTCTATGAAGCAACAGAAAGATTTGATTATGAAGCAGTTACACAGGCAGAACCAAATATTCAAGTATTGCACTGACACCAGTCTAAGAAGAGACACTGTAGAGGGTAATTTCATAAAGCACTAAGATTATTTTATATTGCATTGCAGACAAACTTCGCTAAAAAACTTCCCTGTGCAGGTAACAGGAATTCATATAGAATTTTTCACTTGCGGTATAAGCCCCCCTATTTTCTACCTGTAAGTTTTTGGTATATTCAGCTCATCACAGATGGGATCCAACAGTTTCAGCGTGAAAACACTGAACCTGGATTTGAACTCACTGCATTGATGACTACTTTTTAATTTTCCACCTTAATGGCTGAAGGTAATTTTGCTAGGTTTTCCCTTTCTTCTCCAGATAGAAAAACAAGTTTTGCATGTATTTTAGACAAAGACATTTTAGTTTTGACTGCTGAACTATTTAAAAAAGGAGCCTTTATTTTTAATGATCTCTGAGATCCAATGTATGTGAGGTATTTCTCTCCCTGAAAAGAACCCAGTTAGCAGAAATGTAAACCTCACTCACTCTCTTTCTTCATAGCAGCTCCCACAACTGATGCTCTTTGAGATTTTTTTTTTTTTTCAGCTTGCCTTATACTACCCTGATCCAGAGGCCCTTGGCATTTTTCCATCTCCCTTACATAAAGCTGAAGGCTTCTCTGTTTCATACCGTCAGGAGACTCCAGCCGTCACTGCCACTGCTGGAAATGCATGGTGTCCTAACCACTTCTCATTTTCCTTGGCTGTCCCTGAGCTGAGAGAATCAATATTGGGTGTTGCAGAAATAGCTCCTTGCCCATAGCCACTATCTTTGGCAATCGCAACCTGGTGGCAAAATGGGTTATTATAAGCTTTTCCTTTTACAGTGAGAAAGCCAACATATGCTGTTAAGTGTACATAAGCTATCCGAAGCCGAAAATAGGAAGTTGGCATTTTGGAAGAGTGACTGGGTTTATGGTGGGTACGAAGGTAAGCTTGTGACATGAATAGTGGAGAACATAGCAGGGATGTGTGAAGATAATATAAGCTGGTGAGTTGCTGGTGAAGGAAATGGATGCTCAGAGAAGCAGAATCCAGATGTCCTGCTGACACGTTGAGAATCTCAATGGCACTGAGCTTCAGGGAACTAGAAAAGATGATCAGCTCAATATCACCCTGTAGCTGGGTGGTACTCTGTCCTGCTGGTTGGTTTGATAGTCACCAACGATGAGATTCATTTTAATGTCTTCTCTTTGAATTCTCTACTACCTGTATATCTTTTCCTCACCTTACCCCATTCCTCTTTTTCCCTCCCTCTCTTTGTGTATTAGTGTACAGCCAATTTTTATCTCTCAGCACTACGTTTTCCAGAAATGATTTTTCTCTTTCTGTGACACAGTCCAGCTGCTAGTGTGGAAAAGGGTGGTGATTAGTGACTGGCAGTCACAAACGTTTACTCTGCAAGCACTTTGAATATTGCATATATCCTGTTTTAATTATTTTTCCTTGTTTACTTCAGTCCTTGGTGCTATTTCTATAGTATAGGGTTAAATCTGCATATAACAGATGAGCTCATATAGGATTTCACCTTGGATAAATGAAGCAAGAAAAAAATGAGCCAGCATTTCCTGGAATGCTACAGCATGATAAAAATCAGCTAAACTTTTATTTCAGACTGCATCCAGCCTAATGTTTTATATTTTTGGTATAACGGTTCAGGGCTTTTTTTAGAGGGTGGAGCAGAATAAGCACTACAGTATATCTTCTGAGACCAAGCCTTATGTTCATTTTTTGGTGTGCCGTAGGACCAAAAGGCTTCACTGTGGATAAGAAATCTTATCCAAACAAAAAAGGCCATGCTCCTGGGTCTGGGTGGGCTGCAAGCCAAACATGTGCAAAGTTGCGTAGGAATTATCCACAAGGATGTTGCTGCAGAGCATTGTAGACTCCTTTTGCACATGTTTGCTTGTAGTGTTCCTCTCATTCACAGCCCTGCTTTCTAAATCTTTTTCCACCACTAGATTAAATGTAAAATGATGGCAAGCTGAGATCAAGTAATTTCATACCTAAAGTAACATTTACTAATAGCAGAAAAGCTTCCAGTCAATAAAATAACGTTTAGAGCAGACCAATACCAGAGCAAAACCAAACAGGGTTTTGGCAGTGTATTAAGATTAGGAATCTAAATTATTAGGCATACATGCTCAAAATAGCTTTGCTGATAAGGAAGTATTAGTCATATTGGACCTGGTGCATGAGGAGGAGATCCTTGACACAACAGCATAGATGAAATGGCTATCAGGATTTTGTTCTGGTGATATATGTAAATTTTAAACCACCATAATTATAATTTAACTCAACACGAAATCTCAATTAATGAATTTGAGGTTTCTTTATCACTTTAACTGAAATAAACTGGGCATGTATCAGCATTAAAAAGGTACATATACATTTTAACAAGGTGAAAATGGAGATATTAGAAACTACTACCAATACAAGTTCTGAGTTGTAAAAACTATCTATGTGAACATGAGGCAAAGACAACTTTACCCTGTGCATGTGTCCGTGTAAATTCAAGAATAACATTTTCCAAGCTTAACATAAGCTTTCACAACCCAAATATCACTTGCTGCCATTGGAGTTTCTTTCTTAAGCACAGAAACAGTCTGTTAACATACTGGGGTAGGAGCAAAGGCGGCTCTTACCATTGAAATTTGAAGTAAAACAGAAGACATCATATCGGCTTTTATCTTTATCCCAGAACCCGTAATTCCTGACCCCAGGCACTGTGTTCTTCCCTCCGCAGGGCTCCCTGGGCTTGGTGATGGGGTACTGCACGGAGCCGTCGCTGAGCCAGCCGGCATTACACCAGTCCAGCCCTGACCTCCAGGCATCATAGAGCTGGTCAAAGGAGGCGATAACAGAGTCTTGGTCCAGACACGCTTGCTGAGCCTCGTGGAAGTTTAAGTTGTAACGACCCAGACGTGGAGAGTAAGGGAATACAACACCTGAAGTGTTAAAAAGAGGGTGAGTTACTGGACATCAAAAGAGCAGAAGAAGGGGAAACAGCATTCAGATTCACCAGAGGGAAAAACAAAGGTTAACTCCATGATGCATGGCACACTGTTAAGTTTTTCTATTTCTGGGGAAAAATGCACTGCCAGTACATCAGCCATGAGGTTTGAGGAGGGGATAGGGCTTCTGCCTTACTGAGCCATCTCTTCTCCCTGTAAACTTATCCCTTGCCAGATAGAAACCATGCCAGGTCTGCCTATTGCATCCATCTGCAGCTTTGCTGTCCCCACTGTGATCTGTGCTTCTCTGTGCACTCTGAGAGGGCTTAAAGATGAGCAGAATTGGCTGCAATTTTGCAACTACACGTTTTCCATCATAAATTTTTCAGTTTATCAGCTGTAGTATCAATTTCTCCTTTAAAAAAAGGAAATTAAAATCCAACCTAGCCCTATATTTTTTGGGATGGAATTTGGGTATTTTCTGGCAGTCATGTAGAAAGAAGAAATGGTAGTAAAGAGGCATATGAACTATTTCTTTTTACCCATAGACACTAAAATGAAGTGTTTTGATTGACATAGAAGAGTGCTATGTTCTTTGCATGGATCCTCGCCAAGTTTTCCTGAGAGGTTCAAGACAGTTGGGTTTTTGTTTGGTTGGTTGTTTTTTATTTCACATTATCCCAGGAATGGGAAGGTATTTCATGCCCAGCTTAATAACAACATTTCAAGGCTAGACTGGTAGAAGGCATAATTTTAATGTCCCGAGGTCTTGAAAGTAGGAAATCTATAGGGAAATAAAATTAGTGAAGTTGTGTGTGGTTTCAGGGAGACTTTTCTGCTACTTTCCAGCTGGTTTTTGGCAGTTTGTCACCACTCAAGGAGGGAGAGCTCCTCACAGAGGGCAACAGGGAGCACAATTCCTTGAGCAGAAGACAGGTTTCCTCAATTACAGATGGTGACCCAGGTAGCACAGAGCATGTGGCAGCACCGGAGAGCCCAGGTAGGAAGCCATGTGAGATGTCACCTTCCCTCGCTACCAATATGGCTGCCAAAAGCACTGCTGGACACTTGCTGGAGGGCTGGCAGTGACCAGAAAGCCATTGTGCAAGGAGCATGGACCTGCCAAATGCTTCCTTTCACCCCTGAGGACTAGCTGCAGGATGGTCCAAAACCCTGTCTGCCGCTCATCGGTGGTGAGCCATTGCAGACAGGTATGGCAGAGAGACCTTCTCATAACAGAAGGCATTCCAGCGGAGATGGGAGATGTGGGGACACCTCCAGAATTGTTTCAGCAGCAACATTTTATCAGTCATTGCCCTTATCGGACAGATTTTTCCACAGTGTATTTTCTGAAGGTTTTATGAAAAAGATACATAGTTACAGATTACTCCTTGAAACATGAAAGATGTTTCAGAAAATGCTGAAGAACCCCTTCCCCATGTGAGTCTGATATAAAAGAGACTTGAAACAAAAGTCTGGATCAGATCACCCTAATCTTTGGCAGGGCTTAGAAACTTAACCGAGATCTAAATTTTAGTTGGCTTTAGCCCAGTCTCATAATAAGCTGAAATAAAACAGCATCAAAGAAGATCATTCTCAGAATGTTTGTTCTCAAGCATCTCTGTAGAAATAAGTGCTGTAGGATGCAGAAGGCCTGAAGACAAGATAACACATGAGATGGGCCAAAAGCTTTACACTGGTATAAACATCCATCTCTCGTTTTAGTTTCTTCCAGCTGATGAATATAACGAGTTCTTTGTCTCTAGGGCAATGTAGCATAAGATAGAGAAATTACATTATGGTCATGCAAGACTGTCATTATGCATTGAAGCCATTCTTCTTTCTGAGCATTCAAACTCACTTCAGTGTCTATTCTACTGGTATCATAACGTCTCACTTCTTTCCTGTCTCTCCCTCACATATCTATCTTCCAAGAAGTGTTATTTTTTTAAAACAAAATCTTTGTTATTACTAAACCTCAGTGACTTGGTCCAAGAAAATTAAGCATTCAAATGTAAACTTGGCAGGGTAACAATAAACAATATTTTGCTCTCCTTCAGTAATTAACTGAGAGTCTGACAAGGTTCTTTCCTTTTGTAAATCCTTTGTTAAAGGGCCTTTCAGTTATTAAATGTTCAGAACTACAAAGCATGAATGAAATGTAACACAAAATGTGCTGTTAACTGTAACTGCATAAACAAGAAGCTGTAGATGTTTCATATTTTTCTGGTTCTCTGTTTTTCTTTCCTCCTCCTCCTCCCTTTTAAAAAAAAAAAAATATTCAGTCCCCCTCACTGCTGATGGATAGAAATATCCCTGTTTATGATAAAAACGGAGCAAATGTCAGAGGACTCCAAGTTTTATTACTTTATTAGAAACCCAATATTTATTATTTTTCCAGAACTACACTTCCCCAGACAACCGATTCCTTGTCCACTACATGTGTCTGATTTGCATATACATGTAAAAAACCCTCTAAAATCACCAGTGGTGGGTATTTTTTAATCAAGATCTAAACTTACATAATTCTAAAAACTGAGCAACAATTCATTGGAAACTATTCAAACAGATTTGATTCCTTAAGGTTTCCAAAATCACTTTTTAAAAGGGCTTAAATATGTATGTGAATTTGTTACAAATCTACTTGAGTTTGACAGTTTGAGACATAATGTTTTAATAACATAAATGTGGACAAAACTGTAATATTAGCTTTGGGCTATGTTCTGGTAGACTGTATAGAAGCTGATTTTTCTTTGGAGTTCATCTGCAGTACAAGCCTGCAACTGATTAACATTAATTTCACTCTGCAGATGGGGGTGGCCCTTGGTGATTTTGTATAGCAAAATTGACTGGATGTGTGTTTTGTGTAGCTTTGCACTCTCTTGCATTTTTGTTAATATAATCTTTTTTTTATTCATTTCTCTGTCAAACATAACAGTGAAATTCATAGCTAGATCTTACTACCCATCTACCTTTTGTTACAATTTAGCAGTGCTGAACTTCAGTTTATTGCAAAGCATCTTCTTTGTTCTTGGATCTTATAACCCGTCAAAAGTTAATCCAGCCCATCTGTTCTTGAATGGACAAAAGCTGTCCTGAGGCTTGTTACTGTTCCCAAACTACAAAGTGAACCTCAACTCCTGACTCCAGCCCTCTGTTTTACCACTAGACAAAACACTCGCTTCCAAATGTTAACAAATTCAGCTTAGGAAATGGAGGAAGAGAAAAACTTCCAGACTCAGATGGTTAAAATTGCTTATTTTGTGGGAAGACTGAGTTGAGGAGACTTAACTTGACCTTAGTGATTGGGTTTTTTACCCTAAGGAAGCAGCTGAGACACTTGTGAAGGCTTCATGGGGAATTTTACTTTACAGTATAGACTTCACAGTGTAGCTCCTCTCCCAAACATGTGGTTCTCTGGAATAGATCCTACCTCCAGGGAAGGACCTCTTTTCCTCCAAGCAGGAGAGGAAGAACCTGAGACACAGCAATTCAGTGGAAAACAAATCTGAGTGAAAGAGGAGGGCTAGGTGAAGCTTTCTGTATGCACTTGTGACAGTGCAATCCCAGTCCAGAAAATGACTGTTGTAATGGAAATTAGGATTTCCACCAAATTGGAACATAAGAAATGGATGGGTAACATATCCTCCTTATATGCACACTCGTGTTTCCATGAAGGCCTTACATTCAGTTACTGAAATGTACAACTCTGCTTCTGATACTGTGTTTTTTAGAGAATGCAAAAGAAATGAAATGTGTATACCTTTTGTAGGCTATTCGTATTTCAGACTCATATGCAAATAATCCCTAAAAGTCAGTCCAAGGGCTTTGCACTTACTCAGTCACTACCGACATATTGTCAGTGCAAGGAGCTGTTAACGGCTACCCAAGACAACAAGACGAGGAAATAACCTAAGAAAGCTCAATTCCTGTAACATTTTATGGGTGCCTGTTAAGGCAGAACCATATGCAATTAGCAGTTTTAACACTATTTACACATAGCAGAAAATAACACAGATTTCTGTTGACCCATATGGAAAAAAAAATTTCTTTTTACAGCCAGAGTAAAGGAATGGATGTCCTTGAGTTCTAGACCAAACAGAAAAGTAAGTTTTCTTGTAGCCAATGTAAACACCAGGCAACAGTAGAGTTTGCTATATACTATACTGTAGGGTACAGTTTTATGCTGGCAGGTTCATACACTTGATGGAAAATTTTTCCATGCTGGATTTCTAAAATCCAGTGAAAAGTGGTAAGTCAGTCTGTCATTTTCCTTGAGTCTCCATCTCTATTTCTCTGCCTGTTAGGACTGTCAGATAGCTGATAATTCAGCACAGACTCCATGGGTAGGCCACTGGCTGTCAGAAGGCATCAACATCCTGAAAAATGAGATAGTGTCCCCCCAGCCCACTGCATCTCATAACCAATCTCTCAGTGGGGCTGCTTATTTCTGATAAATATAGGCATATGAACTAAACTTGCCTGCTCAGGAGCAGATTATTCCCTTATTTTTCTACAGCCTTTATAAAAATTTAGAGACCACTCTCCATATTTCCCCTCCTTGGTCTAATTAGTCCTAATTCTTCCAGCATTTTCCTTTCAGGCCATCATTTCCAGATAATTTTTTGCTGCTTTATTTTGAAGTTTTTACTTCACCTGAACCTTTCAAGTACTATTTCTCCAGAATTTGAAAACACAGCTGTGTCTGCAAAGAGCTGTTACCCTATCACTGAAGAAATTACACTGGTCTGTCATGACTTACTGTTGACAAACTCCTGCTGTCTTTTACAAGACTTTTTGTTGTCTTCTAGGCAACCACAAATAGTATGTCCTATAAAATAAGTTTTATAGTACACAGAACAACAGATTGTCATGAAAAGAATATTTGAAATAGCTTTTTGTGTATGAATTTAACATCAGTACATAGAAGAAACAATGTGACATACATTATTAGCTTAAATCTGATTTATCCTGCTGTTGAGAGCATGGAGTTTGTAAATTTCAGACCATGTATATTGGTGTCAGCTATGAATTTCTCATTGCTTACATCCCAAGTTAAGAGAAATGGCTAGATTAGAAAATGTTTGCCCTTGACAATTTGGAAGAATTTGTTTATATGGAGATTATGGATTTGTTTGATCTATTTTGAACTATAAAGTCTGTTTTCTAAAGAGATGTCTGGCCTTTTTCTCAGTCTATCTCAGACATAAAGGCTAACATACCTCCAAGAAAGATCATAAAAACCTGATGGGCTTTGGTTCATGTGCAGCCACCCAAAGACAGTTTCTATCTAGAAGTAGCTTTCTACAGATATTTTGAATGGTTTTATCTAGATCTGCATATTTCTGGTACTGTTGAGCATACAAAGTAATTATTTTATAGCCTGTATTACAAAACTAATGTATTCAGTTATCACATCTCCCTGAAGACAGAAACTAATAAAAAAAAAAAATTCTAATAGAGTAAAAATCTGCCTTTGTCAGTTTAGCCTCATTCCACCTTCTTTGCCACCTGGCCCATGAATCTCACAAAGGAATAGTACCCAAAATCTGTGCCAGAGCAGGATAACCGAGGGGCGGTGCTGGAGCCTTGCACAGCTGGAAAGCCGAAGCACACAAACCTGATATAGTGAGATTCATTACAGTGCCTAGCATTCATAAAAAAGGAAAATAGTAAAGCACTAATATAAAGAATATTTAGTGCAGAAGAGTAAAACATCAGCATAAAGAATATTTAATGCCAGCTGAGAATTTTTTCTTTGCTTATGACTCAGGGAACATTATCTACCTGTTATAAAAGCTACCCTTTAATTTGTTAAGCTTCTGACTCTTGGGACATTTGACAAAGAGTGTAAAACTCATGACCCATATTTTATGTGCAGGAGGAGAGTAAGGGCAGTTCAGTGAGAAAATGGCTTTGGTGACAAGTCCAACATAAATGGGTGTCCTGCTTTTTGCAGTACTTGACTTTTTTTGCCACCACCATGCCCGGTGCAAGCAGCCTGCCCTTAGACTAATCCTTGTACTTCAGGCTATAAGCAGGATGATAATCGTGACATAACTGACTAGTTCTTAAAGCTGATGGTATGCAATACTGCAGCGATTCCTAGTCCTGCGCTTTAGTATCTCACTAGTGTAGGGGGAAAATGATGTGGTTCTGCATTAAATAACATAGCAAAAGCATGTAAGGTATGAAACAAATACAGATTGAACCTAATTCCACTATTTTTTCAAAGCTAAGTGTACCCAATTTTTATGGACAGTTTACTTAATGACAATCCCAGGAGGCTTTTAAGTCTAACAGGAATAAAACACTACCACATTCAGGGAAGAAAAAAGGTCCATTGAGGTAGAGGTCAGCTATTTTCATATTGATCTATTACCATGTTTTCGCTCATCAAAGCTATACTGTTTGTACACTGAGCTCACATTGGAGCGATCAGCTGTTTTGCACTGCTAGCGGGCACTCCTGGATATAAATGGTTTTGTCTTGCTGCCAATTAACATCCTCAGGGCCACCATCTCAGGACATCAGGGTATTCATGCAAATCCTTCCCACTGTGAGATTAAACTTCTTATTTATAACAGATGTAAAATTTTAGGATGGGCTGATATATTTTTATTTTTGTCCAAAGACTGATGGTTTTTTTTTCCCTTGATTTGTTCTGCATTGCCCAAATACACGAAATGGCAATTAAAGCCAGCACTGCATAAAACTGCAGATGAATTGAAAAAATAAGCACATGGGCATGCAAACAGAGGAATATGTTCCGTCAGCTATGTATGTTCACTGTAAATATAAGTGCATTTTAATCATTATCGTTTTAGAAGGAAATTTCATTGAAACTTAGAACCAGACTCATTGGATTTAGGTGCCGCATGCAGGACTGACACTGACATAATCACTAGTCTTATCTCACGTGAAAGGTTAAGCTTCACCACGAGGTTTTGCAAATGAAGTTTTCCTGTCAGTTTAGGAAACATCACTTTATAATGTCAGAAATTAAGTTTTACAGCTATCTCATGTGTGACAAAAATAATAAAAAGATGTTTCTTATGTTAGCCAAACCCTAGTTAAAATAGGTAAACTTTCCTTTGTGAAGAAATTGGAACATGCTTGATTGCAGAAATGTGTATTCTTCCTATCTTATGATTTTCCTTCTTTTGGACATGGGGTAAAACAGGAAAGAGAGATGCTGTTGTAGAGGATGGGATGGAGCTGGCATATCTCAGGAGACACTGTTCACAGTAACAGCAGTAAGCTCAGGGAACGGTGTATGTCAGGAGGTGGCACCAGATCTTCTATCCAATGGGCTGGTGCTGTATCGTGAAACAGTCACAGTAAAAAAGGCAGAAAATCTCCTTTTTGCTGTTGTGTATGCAGTACAGAAAAGATTTCTCATTGCTTTCTTACTCCAGTATCAACCAAACACTGCTTCTCAAATACAGAACTCTGCAGGTGCACAAGTGTTTGTACAAAGCTTCAGACAAAACTTCCCTATCTGCTGCTACTCTCCTTTCCCAAACACTCCTGCTTTTGATAGCAGAAAGCTAACGAACTTTCACTTAAGAGGAACAATGCTAAGTGACACCAGACAGGTGTCTGGTCCAGATGTGTGGTGCAATGAACACTTTGAAGATTTCCCACTGGCTCTGACCCTTTTACATTGGCAGAAATATCATAATGCTGTAAAACATATACCTAATGCATTAAACCAAAACATGCAGAGAAATCCCACTACTTGATGGAGAACAAGATATGTAGTTATTTATCTGGAACATCCCTAAGCCTGATATAGGTATGTACTTGGAATGTAAGGAGACTGTCAGAAGAATATTATTGAATTATCGAGCATCCTCACAACCCAGCAGTGGGGTCTGGGACCACCCGCATAGAAACGTGAAAAAAGAGATGTGCTGGGTTCAAACACAGCTAAACAGATGCTGTGTGTTTCTGACCTGGATTATGTGGTGCTTGCTGTTCCTCAGTGCTTTAGTGAAAAAGGCCAAATGCTCTTTTATGTGGATTGAATGTCATAAAATTTATCTGAATTTCATAAAAGGAAAGCTGAATTTTTGATCCTCCTTAAACTTGTTGCAATAATTTTTCTAATGTTTTGTACACCCCTGTTTTCAAGAGTATAGCTGAGAAAAATTACTACAGACTACATGTAGGAGTTGTCTTGGCAGGAAATATAGAGATCTATTTTATGTAATTATAAAGCTGGGAAGAACAAACCCATTGTCTCAGGAAAACTACTTTGACATTTTTTCTCTTTCTAAGAAGATTTGTATTTGCTTGATAACCTAAAAAGTCTCGAAGCTCTGTAAAATGGTAATTAGGTATTTTGCCTAACTCTACTGTAAAAAAGTGCAGTGACTTCTGTAAAGCAATAGGAGCAAATTAAAAACATATAGTTCTTTGCACTATTAGGAGAAAACGCAGGTATTCCTTAACACTGGGCAAATGCGAATTTAAGTATAATTCAGGTGTTACCTACCTTCCAAATTCAGAGCTACCACTGCTGTATCATCCTCTAATCCTTCAATCACCTCGCACTTATATCTCCCGTAATCCTCCAGTATTATATTGGTGATTATAAGAGAGGCGTCATTTTCACTGCTTTCCCTCAGAAACACTCTGCCCTGGTAGTTTCCGTAGCTCTTTCTGTGGTGTCCCATTGCAACAAAGACGTCCACTTCTTTGAGGTAATCTGAGGTGAGTTTGGTCCACTTGACCCGGATTTTGTGGGTTCCTGAGCCAGCTGTTGATGTGTGTTCATGGTAAAATTTGCATGGCAGTGTGACATTGCCACCCCGGTGTGTGAAGATTTTAGCTTGCTCTGCTACCACAAGCAGACGGGGTCCATTTTCTGCTAGGATTCAAGAAGAAAAACAAAAACAATTAGCCTGCAATCTACCTTTTACAGAATGGACAAGATCAGTGCCATAACAACCATCAGCATATTATACATTAGGTCTGCAGGATCATTCTTCTGCAATCACGTTGTTCCTAGGATGTATAAACAAGTTACATATAATCATTTACTTGGCTGCAAGTATTTTTGTGTGTGTATGCAGATAGGCAGAGAGGCACATTGCTTTGCAGTATTGCCCCCCCAATACATGCAGAGGCTATCCTATGTGCTCCATAGTCATGAAGATAGAGTGGTATAAAAATATTTACAGACTTGTATAGTTGGTGGATGAATGCCATCATCTGTAAATGGCTGCACACAAACATCCCATATTTCCTGGTGGATTGTTCAAGCGCTGTCTACAAATGCTGCATTTTTTTTCATAATTCAATTTTTATGTATGGACTCAGCTTATGCAGGCGGCAGCATACAAAGCCCCCCACAATCTGGAATGCAGTGAATCATGCTCACAAATCAGAAAAACCATTACTGTATCAAATAGCACTATTTATATTGACACAGAATGTGTCTGTGTAATTCTAAAATGTCTCATTTTCTAGATGTATTTTATTCTAATTTTTTTGTTTGAGTTCCTCTTCTGATATACTTCCACCAAAGTAAGAAAGTTCAATTTATCTTCACATGTAAAATACATTCCTCTTCTGCCCACTTCCCTCATTATCTTGATCTGTTTTTTCCTCACCTGGTTTCTCATCTCCTTCAAACTCCTTACCACTTTATCTTTGATATTTTGATCTGACTTTTGACATATTTTACTGGCTGGCTCCTTTCCGTCTCACCCCAGAGTCCCTGCTCTTTTCTCTCTAGTAGGTCACTACGGCTGATGTTGCTCTATGAAATCATTCAATTTAGGACAGTCAGCTTGAGCACGTGCTCGCTTCCCACCCTGAGTCTCTGGGGCTTCTCTGATAGGCTGTGCTGCTTTGGTAAAACCCTGGAAAGCACAGGTTTCATGGTGGCAGTCAGCAGATGTACACAAAAGCAAGAATATTCACTTTTTTTCTTGCGTCTCTTGTCGTACGCAGTTTGCAAAATTGATTTAGCAAGCTCAGTCCTTCTGTAGCTATTTGTGTGCTCTATCACTGAGACACTGACCCGAAAAAGCAATGATTCACCAGTGCTCAGCTCGCTGGGAAAGAATTACTGACCTCAGTCTATGTAACAGATTGTGAAGAAAGACTTCAGCACTCCCTACATGTGTTCAGCAACTCTGTGTAACAGCCTGGAAATGTGATTCCTGACTCTAAGGCTTCGTCTGGCTCTCTCCCTGCAGCAAAAGCCACTGCTAACCTCCCAAATGGAGGGGCTGCTGGAGGGGCTGACTCTATGATGGCTATGAGCAATTTTCTGCTGGCATCCATGGGGATGAATCTGGATTGATAGGACAAAAATGCAGATATGCATGCAAAAATGTCATCAGCCAGAGAGAGGTGTGGATCACTGAAGGAGGGAAAGACTGGGATGGACATGGGCTGACAGATGAGGTGTCAGTGAGGAGTACACCGGAGGGGACAGCCCGGCCAGCTGTCTATTCTCAGCATTGCATCACGTGCCGTGCATCCACAGCCATGGTGGATGCAGTGAGATGTTTGGATCTGCAGCTCATAAATGTCTCCAGACAGTCCCAGGCTTCTGAGTCTTGTTTGACAGGTCTGTTGGCTAAAGGAAATAGTCACCTAGACTGCAATTTCAGCTCGATTTCACTACCTGTCCGTGCTGGCTACCCAAAGCAGCAAAAGAAACCCCAGGGTATGCAGCATTTTATGATTATGCAAACACCTTCAAGGGTGGTAGCTGCAAAGACAAGCTTTCTGACTGCAAATGTGCATCTGCTTAAGAAAAACAGGTATCCCAAATGTGTAGTTCTTTGTCAGGAGATGCTGTGTCAAGAGCATTGTTACTAACTGCACAGGACAGATTAACCAGACCTTCAGCTTCCTCAAAAATGAACAATCTTGAGCACTGCATGTTGATTTACCAGGATGAGACACCTTCCAATCTAATGAAAATCATTACTGCAGAGCAGATCACCTGCAGCCCCATACAACTGGTTTTCTTTCTCACTACCCATCTTCCCAGAGGTGAGCAAAGGCTTGGGGCTGCTCCCATAACCCACCTTCCCCCTTTCAGAGACAGCATCCAAGAAGAGAGGTGATCTGAGGCAAGACACCATGGAAAGTGTTCCTAACAGTTTCCACAGGATGAGGAGAAGGAAGAAAATGACAGCAGCCAGCACGGTTTGTCTGAGAATTTCCCTGTATGCTTCAGGGACAAAGAACTTCCACAGACTTCTGTCCACCTTGGGAGGAGAAATGTTGTGCTTTGGGGTGGTTATTACCAAGAAATCTGAATCAGAGCTCAACTATGTTGGGTCTTTAATACTGAAATAGTCAAGTTTAATAAATATTAGCAGAAAGGACTGGGGCAGAAGGGAGAGTCTGACTCAGGCTGCTAAAGCTCGCTCTTTCTAACAACAGCTAGACTGTGCCAGCCAGGCCTGGAGACTTGCCCAGAGCACTGTCACCTTTGGCTCTAACGTTAGCATCCTGATGCAGTAGTATTCCTCTCTCCTGGCTGCTTCCCACCTCCTCTGGCCCTTTGCAGCAGCCATTACTGGAGTTTATATCTTGGTAATTGTAAAGAACAACAGGGATGGTAACCTGGGAAAGGAAAGGAAAGCATGGCTTTTCTCAGCCTGGAACATCTCCTACATCCCTGGAGGTTCCAAGGGAGATGCAACACTTGAAATATGCCTCCACCCTCAAGTTTTCTAAGTAATTTCTTTTTTACAGAAAAAGAGATGACATTTCCTTCTCTCTGGCAAGATAGTGGGGCAGAAAATAACATTGCTGCTACTCCTAGATCTAGGAGAGGAAGAAGAAAGAATCTCTGGCTTTCGAGGAAAAGCAAATGAGAGATTGGAGGATGCCGCATAATTTATTTTTTGGCTAGAATACATGCAGAAGACATGCAAGCAGCAAGGTTTTGTGCTTAAAAATGAGATGACTGGGGTTTGGCAAGAGGCCAGGAGCTCTGTATTATACAGCAGCCAGTAAGAATCAGGGCCAATTTTACCTCACTCCATATTTTTGTGAGGATGGCAAAATGAATGGTCTTGGTCTTTGTGGAATCGACAGAGGAGTTAAAAAACCCAAAACAGAACAAACAAAAAAATGTCCAAACCCAGAGCTAAGCAGAATCCCTTCATTTACAATACATCTATCACTCTGGATGCAGCTTTCTAGCTTACTGCTGTCAAAGCTTAAATGAGGAATGAATCCTGCTTCCTGGGTTGCCTTAATACTGTGAGCAATGGTCTGTTGTGAAATGGTGATCTGATCATGGAAGATAGGGTAAACACTGTTTTAAAGGCTTGTCAGAGTGGCTCCCTGGATGCTTTCCTCATGAGGTTTCTGACAAGGCTGCTCCTTCTGAATGAAATTATCTTTGTATCTAAATGTCAGGAATATATCTAAAAGATGAATGTAAGAAGGAAAATATGGGACAAGTGGGTGGTACCACAGAGTCCAACATGTTACTTAAAGAAGACAATACTTTTTTTCCCCAGAACTGTTTGCTTTCTTCAGAAATATTATTAGAGAATTTGTAAGATGAATGGCCAAACAACTATAGACTCTGCAAACCCGAGATAATCCCCTGCTAAACAGTTCTCTGCAACAGGACAGTTTGGATCCTTTCTGGAGGGAAGGCAGACCACATGCATGGCCACTCAAGAGCCTTAGATGGTGGACTAATGGTGAGGAATGTGGTGGGCAACCTCCAGCAGCTCCTTCTGGTTAGGAACAGCAATGGAAACAGCCAGGCTCCTAGATCAGAAATGGGATGAGAAAGGTCTGCTACGTGGGGTTTTCACCCTTCCAGACATATTTTTCCTTGTAAGTAAGTAAGAACAGGCAGCAGCTTAGCTGTTAGTACAGAACCAGGCACCAATGGTGACTAATTTGCCATATTTTTCCCAATCCTGCTTCCCTACTATTGATTCCGACAGGCTGTGGCTTTTTGTAGATCCTCTTGGTGCAATTAGATGGATGACAAAGGCAACATAATGCAAAAACAGCTAAGCTAGCTAAGAATGAGTTTGTCCAAGTTGCAGAAGTTGTCCAGCTGCGTGGGATAGCAGACAACTCTGTTCCATGCTGTACCTCCCTGCCACAAATGAAAACTTTCTTGGACATGTGTCATGGGGGTCTGCTTTGCTGTATCTCATTGGTGCCAAATCAAGGGTATCTTTCTGCCTTAAGTAATAAGGCACAGGAGGCAGCACGCTACCCTCCTCTCTCTTATTCTCCACCTCTCCTTCTCCCTTGTCTGAATGCTGTGCAATTAGCACTGCTGTTCTGTCATTACTCTGTACACATCTAACCTTGACTTCAGTATGATTCTCGCTTCAAGCACAGTAGGTGGACTTGCTCTCATCTTGCTAGAGCTCTCAATTCAGTTTCACGTGCTGGCTTATTAGTTTAACTCCAAAGTTTACTGCTGGACATGCATTCAGGTGTGTTAGTCTTTTTAGTCAGTTTTTCTTTGCTGTGTGTTTTCTCTTTGCTTGGGTGTTTCATGTTTTTTGTTTGTGTTTTGTTTTGTTTTGTTTTGTTTTGTTGTTTCTTAACTTGTTGCTGCACTTGAGTCATGTCATGCCAGGTTTGGAAGGCCAGGAACGTAGAGTGGTGCAGAGAGCATGAGTCACGCCACGACCTTTGGCAAACAGTTTTATCCACTTTATACATCAGAACTTTCCAGAAGCTTATGCTGACCTGGCTACGAAGCTTGATTATTCCCACGTTTTAATGGTCTCACTTACAGAGCAGTAGTGGCAAAAAAAATATGTGGGTTTTATAGGGAAAAAATGATAAGTCAGGGATCACTTGATAGTTGTGTTTTGTCAGATAGACTTCATGTGTTGACTTAATGTTCCACGCTGTTAACAAGCTATCAGGTTAATAACACTATATGCCATCCCACTCTAAATAAACACAGAGCTGTTTCTTGCTTTAGTGGAATATTACCAGGGTCTTGATCATAACCCTCACGCTAAAATATCCTCACTCTTCCTGTAGTGGCAGGTTTTGTTGTCCTAGCATGCTTATTTAAAAAATAATGCGTGTGGTAACAATAATTCATGTGGTAACAATAATTCCCACTTGATATAATATGTACAGAGGTGCATTATTGATATACAAATATATGGGTGTATTTCTCAGAGAATCCAAAGGAAAAAAAAAACAACCAAAACTGAGGAAGATTGCACACTTCTTTCCACATGCTTTTTCTACTACTTTTTATTTAACTATGTCGTAACTAACTTCCTTTTTACTTTTGCTTTTGGAAAAAATATCTAAAGACATCTGTATATCAGCTCTAAGTCTAGGAAAAGCTGTTCTTTGGCCCAAGTATTATAATTTTGTTTATGTCACAAGAAAGAAAATACAAACATCAAACTTGCATGTTCTTACCTCTAAACTGACAAGATAAAATATGCTGTACACATTACTTTTAAGTCTTGATGTACAACTGGTTAAGAGAGATGCTAGATACATGTTAGTTGAAAGTTTAGGTACATGGTTACAAACAACAATACAGCTAAGAATACCTGTTTTATAAATGGCAGCGAAGAAAGCTGTCTTTCTGACATACAGGTAAGAAGATTGAGGTAAAACATTTTTCAGCTGATCCCATCTACTCAACCTGAGTAGCACAGTTGGGGGAATTGTTAAAGCGGCAGTATATTAAGTCAAGTTTAGGTTTCTAGCAGACTTTACATTGCCTAAAACTATCAGATAAATAACAAAATTCAGGTCTTCTAGAATATTGCCACCTTTTGCCTTACACATAACCCTTAAGTATGTGCTTGCTTCCGTATGGATAAAGAAATTGCATGAATATCAGTCCTTATAGAGCAGAACAGAAGAGGACCCATGACAATGTCTCTGCATCTATTCTGCACAGAAGGAAATCTTCCTGGGTGTCAATGATACTGTTTGACAGAACCAAAATATCACACATAACCAGTGAGGAACTTTTTCAATTTTTTCACTGCCTTTAAATGCTATATATGTGGAATTAGACTGATGTAGCAAGTAAAGGCAGATTAGTAATTTAAGTTTAATGTGAATCCTTTTGCATCTGTAATCATTTGTCACAACCCATATATACTGGTACCTATCATTTAAGGTTTGTTCTGGAATACACAGTCCTGAATGCCTTTAATGAAATCAACATGACAACAGGAGGTGAGGTTGCTCTTTGCTGATATTTCTATTACACACAGTTGCAGCATTCCATGAAGAGGAAATCAAGTTGTGTTGATGTAAAAGAAGCAGCTTAATTATAAGAAGACCCTGAAAAATGGATCATAACATAATCTGAAGTGTCCTGAATGACAACAAAACTAGTAAGAAATTTTAAGCAGAAAAAAGGAAAATTGAGAGAAATAACAGGTAACATCCCTGAAAATGGGAAAATGCAGAAAGGTGGATCAAAGGAAGAAAGTCAAAAGGACAGTGGAAAAGTATGAAACTTTGTAAGATAAGAATTAGTGTAAAAGGTCAAATCAGCAGTGCATCTAATCTCTTATCATGTTTTTGGCTATTCCAGCAAGTCTATGCAGCTTCTTTTTCTCTGTTGGTTCTGGCTTGTTTTGAAGAAAAGGAAGTGGACTGTGAATAAAACTCATTATCTTGCAAAACAAGTTGGGCAACGACTTCTTCTGCTTTTGCTATTAACTTTTTTTTCTTTTTCAATAGGGCAATATTAGAAAATTTTCTGCTCATTCCATCTTGACATATTTCTTGGTATGTACAAATAAATCTGCAGAGATCTTGTGTATATTTTTGTATCTGAAAGGTGAAGAAATGCTGCATAATATAAATCAACTTATATTCAAGGAAATGCTAAAAAAATTAAAGGTTGCTCCTTCACAAACCAAAGTCTGTATTCTTTTTGCTGGCCTTTCTTGTATTTCTACATCCTGAACAAGCTGGAGGCATATGCTAAAGGCTCCTGCCACCCTTAAGTAATTAATTTAGCAATTACTGTAACAGGCTTCGTTTATTCTGCAGAATAGCTCCACACAGAAGAACGCTCTTATCTCTGAAGGGTACTCTGCCTTTTTGAATAATTGGTCAGCAAATAGCACTACAAATAGATTAGAGAGATATACAAAGCAGAGCACTGAAAAGAATCATCTTCCTCCCTCACGGGTCACAGAGTCCTTCGCAGATCATGACTTCAGAGGAAAATCTGAATCTTAAAAAAAAAAATACCTGATATGCTTAGTGTAGTATTGTTTTCTTGTTGTGGACACTTAAGCGGGTATACTACGGTATACTTTTGTCCCACTCTGACATTCACCAGGTGATTTGATATAGGATCAGGATTTTTTATAAGATGTGAAACTCGTATTGCCTAAGGAACACAGTGGTTTGGGGTGGTGGGTTCAGGGGGACAACACGTCTTGTTTAAATATAGTTCTCTCATTCGCCTTTATCCACAGAAGTTAAGCTGGAATAACACTTTAACATGCAGACCAACTACCACAGATGGAGGTGTAAAACCCACTTTGAAAAGGTAATATCAGACCAGGAGAATAGATCAGCCTGACCAAAATGAATAAATCCACTATAGGCTTCAGGAAAGAAAATAAAGTCACAGAAGAGGTAAAATGCAGCTTTAGATATTACATAAATTTTGTTTATAGTTATTGGAATAAAACCAAAGAGGAAAAGACATAAACAAAAGAAGTGGGGCAGAGGAAAGAAGCAGAAAGGAATACTGGTATATGTAGGGAGGTAAAGCTGTCTGGCAGATATGAAATTTGACTGAGGTCCAGTTTCACTGTATTAACTAAGGAGGGGAGAACCAGGAGCTAGACCTGACACTGACAGCAGGAACAGAGAAAGTCATGAAGCCAGCGACTCCTTTCTAAGAAAAACTGAAAGGTTTAAGCCAGAACATGATATCTATGCCTACTGCAATGTTAAAGGGGTTGGCAAGTGTTTAGTAAAGCTCAAGAAATCCAGTTTCAAGAGGGTGGACATCTGAAAGACAAGAGCTCTGTGTTCATAAAACCAATGACCTGTCAGTGTAATCAGAGAACAACACAACTAATGTTTGAGTCTGAGAGAGATGG
Organism: Eurypyga helias; assembly: GCF_000690775.1. NCBI lineage: Eukaryota > Metazoa > Chordata > Aves > Eurypygiformes > Eurypygidae > Eurypyga > Eurypyga helias. Next base: position 52,968 of record NW_010272113.1, read on the forward strand.
CAGGATGGGGAGGGGGCAGCAAAGTGTGGTAACTAGATCTGGTTCCTGACACAGGGTTGTTAAAGGAGCCAGAAGCACGCTGAAATAGTTGTCAGACTGCTCTCAAGGAAGGCCAAATGAAAGATAAAGGTGATGAGGTGGCACTGCACATTAGTTTTTTAGCAGGTTGTGAAGACATAAGAAATGATGGTCAGGACAAAGCAGAGCATGGACCAAACACATGTGAGGAAGGACTGTAACAGATCTCACTGTAGCAGTGAAAAAAAGTCTTTTATACAGGCACATGTTCATTTTGTAGTATGGTGGGTACAGGTGGAAGAGAGTAGAGAAATGACCCGTGCTGTATTAAAAAATCCTCTCTTTTTACCAGCATTGGTTTACATGTTCTGAAAGTATGATATTGTTTAAAGTACATGAGTTATGGATATGAAATTAAAACATAAAGATGAAAGCCAAACTCAGAAATTAGCGCCTGTTCAAAGAAAAGGTAGAAAACCTCATAGCCTGAAGTACTGACATCATTACTGACACTTAGGGCAAACCTGATGGCAGAGATGTTAGTTCATCTATCACTTTAAGAATGGCACCATGTGTTTCTGAGCCACAGCAAAACAACAAATTAAGGAATTTGCAAGGAAAGTAATTTAACTATTAACGGGCTGGTTAGTTTGACCTCAAGTGCAAACAGGCCCTTAGAAAAACTTTTGAAGAAAAATTGTTGAAGAACAGAAATGGAGGGACTAGAAAGAGGGATAAAATGCAGTAGATACTTAACAAAGGGTGTCAGACTAATTTGATATAAATTATATAATAAAAATAAATGTATAAGCCCAGGGAAATATGATGCATCAATCGCTTGGAGCTCAGGGAAGCGAGTGATATGGGAAACGCAGGAAGTCAGACAGGATGCAGAAATTAGGTATTACGGTAGAAATTTTGCTAAGTGTCTAAGAGCTAGATACAGAGCAGACTGCAATTAGTTGGGCTGAAATATGAATGATGAGTCTAGAAAAAAGCCAGTGAACTCTCACAAGTATAATCTTTGAGACACTCTGATATTTCCACTAATTTTACCTTATAAAGTAAATGTGACTAATGAATTAATAAAATTTTCACACTGTATATTAAGCATCATGGAAAGGAAGGGAGAAGAATGGATATTTATAATGTTTGAAGACTGAAGGGTGGAAAAAGTATGATAACATTTAATACTGAATGCATAATCTACATATTTAAGGCATAGGATGAAGAATAACTGATATAAACCTTGTTGTTGTTAATTGCAAGTGAAAATGAGGGAGAACAACTCCGAAGTATTGTCTGTTACAGTAGACAACTGATCAGCACTGCAGCATGGTTGGAAAGAGCACAGATTTGATCCAAGCTCTGAAAAACAAAGCACCCATACCTGGAAAAAAAAAACCAAAAAACTAATGCCAGCCTAAGATCTTACCTGGAATAAGATCCTGGCTGGGAACACTCAAGAAGCATGAATTCAAACAAGTGGAAGCATAAACTACTAACATTATCAAGCAACTGTAAGTTATACACTTAGAGAAGAATTCGGAAAAGTTTACTCAAATGACTGTGAGGACAGGGCATTATCTTATAAATGTTTTAAAGTGAACATCAAAGTAGAAAAATTATTTGAAGCTAAGGAACAGCACTAGGAGAAGCATAAGGCCATACAATGGCTGTGAATAAACACGGAGAATTAGGAGAGTGTTTTTCATATCAGAAAAATAGGGTCCAAAATTACCTTTCAGTAACGATATTTGAAACTCAGCTTTTTTTAAAAACGAAACTAAACCTACAGGAGATTACATCATGTAAAAGAGACAATAGAAGATGGATTAGTTCATTGCCTCAGGAGATGCCTTTCAGCCCCATGTAGTTGACTACACAACATCTATCTGCACCTTTTATAATTCCAAGACATTCCGAAGCATGTAATCCAGGAGGAGTTCAGCTACACATCTCTTGGATTTCAGCTGTGGAGGGGGATGCTACACTTCTCAATGTAATATAAAATACCTTTTGTATGAAGCTTTAACACGTGTTCCACAGGCTTCCCTGACTCCTAGCTCATTTCCAGGTGTAGATCATATTTGTGTTTATACAGCATTGAGCAGAGTGGAATCCAAAGCCTGATGGGATTCCACAATGCAGAGAGGAATGAAAGAAATTACTAGTAAAAATACCAAGTTTCAAACAGCTTTATTCTTTTTTGATTTGTGGTCTGCATATTTCATAGCCTGAAACAGCTGATGTACAAAACTCATGTCTGAGCTCAATTTTAAGCTTTATCCAGATTTCCTTGAAGGAATAAACTCTCAAGGTTTAGATAAATTTTCATGGTTAGGGAGAATGGTCCATCCTAAAAATTTTATCAGCTTTAAGCTATTTAGCACTTGCAGACTGCACTGTAAACATGCTGAAGGACTAGTAATAAACCATACGTCTGACTTGCAAATGAAACTAAGCTGCTGACTAAGCAAGTCTAACATACACACATTAAGAAAATAGAATTTTTATTTGGTTTAATTATTTCCACTAACTTAGTCATCATAAAAAAAAATAGTTCAGAGATAAGAAACTGCATTATACAAGGAAAGGCAAACCATATATTTATTAGACATTGGTGTCCCATTTGAAATTTACCCTGGGGAATGAATGTTCATCATCTCAGAAGTGTGATATGTCTTCATTTTGATATATACATTCATTTGACCTTCATACTGTGCTTTTCCTCAGAGTGAAACCAGCTATCTGTTATTCCTTATTTGACCTTGACAATCTGAGTGCCTGTTTTAAGAGGTGCAGGGTAACTTTAACTTTTGTGACTTTCCTGTGAACTTCTAAATGTTCAGGCTTTCTTAGTTACCTGCCCTAACCTGGTAATTCATATTTACACAAATGGTCAAATAACACAATTTGCCAGCTGGTGAGAGAAAAGAATCAAAGTTTAAAGAGGGAGAGGGGGGAAAAAAAAAAAAGACAACACTGCCTTTTCTAATTTTACAACATCTCTTTTAGCCAGCCTCAAGAAACATAAATGAAAGCAGGAAAATCCTTATTAGTTTTGCTTGTCCTTACTGCACAAATCCTCTGTTTTTTTTCTTATATAGGATGTCCCTCAATGACTGAAGCTGGGACTGAAAAAACAGCTGCATTGTACTGCAGACTCAAATCCTGCTACAGCTATAAGCTCCAGGATTCAAACATGAACCAAACAGGATTATGCAAAAGGCCACTATAATACTGAGTGAGAATTAAAGGTATGAGGAAAGACACATTATTTTGGGGGTAAGTTACTCTTTTTTTTCTTTTTCTGTTTTAAATTGCCCAATTATGATCTCAGATGTGCTGAGCCTTTTTAAATAATAAACAGCAATACATTTCTGTAATGTGAAGAACTATGTATGACAGCCTTCTTAAAATCAAATATAGTCCACAATAAACTAAAGGTATTACAACCCATTGCAGTTGCTTATTACTTTAGGATGCATGCTTTTTATCTTGAATCATGCTGTACTTTGCTCACTGATTTTTGCAAGGATGTGAGTAAGTGCTATTAAACAGTTCAACTTTTTTTATTTTTACTTTCTTTAGGAGTAATAATAATGCAGCAGAACCAGAAAATAAAAGGTTTGGTCACCAGTAAAAATAGTATTTAAAAAACAGTGCAGCAGAATAAAAAATTAAGGATCATTAAGCACATTAGTCT
>NW_010272113.1:56726-68848 GCF_000690775.1 Eurypyga helias
CCTTACCTTGAATGTGAATAATCCTTTCATGCTCCAGACTTGAGTTGTCAGGGTGAGGTTCAGCCCAGCAGACAGAAATCAGCACCAGGAAAAATAGACTCCTCATCTTTATAGTCAAAAGAATCTTCTTCACTGTAGGGGCATGACATACAAAGAGGGTTGTGAATTTTTTGAAGCCTTTACAGTGTTGCACTGCACAACTTGTTACAGCAATGATTTATGAGGGATTTATAACATATTTAACCCAATCAGCTGAAAAAGTTACAAGAGCTACTAATTTTTTAGGCATGAAGCCTGGACCTTTTTATCATGGACTTTCATTAAATCAAACTGGCAATCTATATTTAACTCTGCCTGTGAAGAAATACAACATGAAAAAATAAAAGCACACACACAAATATCCATAAACCAAACTCTTTGCAAGACCATACGTAAGCAAAACCTGTGTTTCAAAAAGGGTTCTAGTGTACTTCTACTTTTTCAGACATACTCTAGATCTGGTCCGCAAACACTGTAAAAACAATCAAAGCTATCGCTATATCTTTATCCCCCGCATGATTCAATCTGCTGGTGACAGATTTTCAAGATTAAAACAACCTTCTTGTAGGTTTTGTCATTTCAGTCAAGGCAGTAAGTTAAACTAGCAGTCAGGGTGGTAAGTTTGCTTGAGCTAAGCAGTAAAAATGACAAAACATTTCTTAGGCTGACTAGAAAGATCTATTTTATTTCAGATCCACTTACCATTTTAACAGATGCCTAAATACACAATGAAATGTTCGAAACCATGCACAAAGTAGGTTAGAGTTGTATATGCTACCACTGCAGTTGCCCTGATTGATTTTTCATTCATTTCTACCTAGAATGCTGACGCACTAACTTAGTGTGCCAGGTAGGGTCTCTGCAGTCAGCAGAGCTGAGCGCTGCAGGGAAAATCTCTGCCAGCCTCTGAGTAGTAATTAGGCAAATGAAGATCTGAAATAGAAAAGGAGGCATAAAATACAAGAGGTTTTATGTAGAGGGTTCAGGATGCTGTGTGTTTTATAGCTGTAATTTTTACGACCCTGATTTCTTGAAATAAAAGATAGCTGTTTCCTAACTTTGCCTTTCATGAGACCAGGATTTTTTCCCCCAATCATCAAACAGTGTCAGCATTATTAATATCCTTCTTCTCTAATGCAGACATAATTTTTCCCTCGCTTTTTCTCTATCAGCAAGAAACACACCCAAGTTGCAGGGTACTCTTGGTCAGAACCTGGGTCAAGGTCTGAGCTTTGCAAACAGCCCCTGTCCCCATATAGATTCAAACACCTATGTGTCTAGATCCAAATACTGTAATCCGAACCAACCTCTATTACAGGCTAAAATGCAGAAATCCTACTGTCATTTTTTTTCATAACAGAACATGCATGTTACTTGCCTGCCCTTCCATTTCTTCAACGCAGGCTTGGGTGGGAATTCAAAGCCAATTCAGCATCCCTCACTCCGTACTGTGGAGTGTCTAGAGGTAGGGCAAGTGCTCGCTGCACACTATTTTCCAGGTGGTCCACGCTCAGTAACTAAAGACTCTCTCTCCGGCACCTCCCTCTTTCCTGGAAAGCTGATGACCTCCGTTCGGGAGAGCAAGGACAGATGTGGCTCCCTCTAGAGCACATCGGCCCAAGCCTGAGCTCACCGAGGGGTCACACAAGGGCAGCTGAACGTTCCTCCTGCACCATGGGACCACCTGCCTGGCTGCTTGAGAAAGCAGGGGGCACACTTGTGTGAAACTACACTGTTCTTTCCCTCACCAACCCCAGACCAGGCACTCAATGTTTTTCCCCTAAGACTGAAAAATGCTGGAAGTTTGGGGTTTGGGGTATTTTTTGGCTGTTGGATAACAGCTGGCAATTATTTTTTTTTAATTGGTGAGGGACAGTGTTGTTGGATTAGAAATAGTATAGTTAACAAAAAAGCTTTGGTTTTGAAAGTAAAAGTTTATCGAGGTATTCCCACCTCAATCTGCAGCTTGGAGCCTACGCTGGATGCAAAATCTCCTGGACCCAGTGAGAGGGGGTAAAGCTCACAGGGGCTCTGTAGACCTGCTTTGGGAGCACCTTAGCTGCTCATTAACACTTGACCTCTACCACTTGACATAAACCTGCTCTTTTCCATGCCACTACTGGAAAGAAACAGCCACATAACCAGACAACATGTAGTACTACATTTTTTGGGGGACAGCATCCCCATCTCCACCAAATTCTGTGTGTACAGGGACTGGGGTTCTATTGTGGAATAAGAAAGATTTGCCCTCTGTTTACATGGATGGAGGACCTCACACATGTGCCCCTTCCTTGTCAAGGTCTCCCTAATATGATGGCGAAAAGTCCCCCATGTGGCATCATCAGGTGGTGATTGTCAGAACAAGTAGTTTCAGGATTAGTATGGTGAACTTAGGGGGGAGGGTACACCTTTCAGAGATATTTGACTGTACATTCAGGCAATATCATGCTACTCTATAGGGTTTATGTGATAGCATCACATAAACAGGATGAGAGACAGGTCAATGATGACTTGGAGATTTGATCTTCCTTTTCCTCAATTTCCTGGATGCAGCTGAAAAATGCCGTGTCAGATACCACAGACATTTTACAAAATCAACCATACGGTTACAGATCAACATGGTTTTTGAAGGTATATACCCAAGATGGTGGTTCTTTAGCTTTGTCAACAGCAAAGTTTCAGTGGCTGGGTTTCTGGTTTTCCCTAATTGCCATGAGCAGAAAGAGCAGCCCAAAGTGTTCATTGTGTGTGCAGGAGTACAGGCAAATACCGGGTGTGTCTACATCTGTGCCCTCTTTGATTCTGGTAATGTTCATCTGCAATGCTAAGGTGTGTTTGTCAGTCTGTACAAAACTAGCAAGAACTTAAAAACTATTTCCCAGGAGAACAAATGTCTGTTCAGTGTCTTAGAAAATGTATCCATTGCATATCTTTGCTTAAGTGATCAGACACTTCCTATCTGAGGTCAGTCAACTGAGAGGAAGTTTTAGCTGGGCAGAGGCATCCTGTTGGGGGTCATTTCAACCTTCCATTTATGCCTGAGCAGTTTTAAGGCTACTCCTTTTTATTGCCACATACAGCAGCAGCTGAGAAAACGTGGATATTTGAAGTCAGCAATACCCCGACCTCATACCACTCTCCTCCTGGGAATCGCCATGATCGGAGTTGTGGAATCAAGCCAGAGCAGTGCAAAGCAACATCACCAGGCCAAGAATCTGACCCTTGGTGTTTTGTAGGTTATCCAAAAAAGCAATTAGCCAGAGGAATTCACATCCTCAACTCTAGCCAAAGCTATAGAAGTCAGACTCCATTTCTGTAACAGCCTAGGGAGACCTCAGGGGAGAAATGATAGGTGTGGATGTTTTCATATTATAATTAATAAAATCTTGGCTGGGAGCAACTGAATTTTCAGTAAGAAATGGTAATGATTAGTCATACTCAAGAAATTCACACTGGTTTCACTTACTGCAGTTTATGAATCTGCTATGTCCCTGGACAAGGACAGAAAGAAGATAACAAGTGATTTTTAAAGTGAAACCTCGAGGTTCAAGGAAGTGGTCAAGGTAACATTCAGTTTTTAAATTGTCAAGAACTGTTCATTCTTAGACACAATTTGAAATTCTGGTATTAATCATAATTTTGTCATAATTATCCAGCCATAATTCATCTACTACTGACAAATGTAAAAGGCTATAAAGCACCAATGTTTGAATTTTCATATTATATTCTGAAAAGAATGCCTTCAAGTAATACAAATGCATAAGTAATATGCATTTCTCTGAGGAAGAGAGTACTGAAAAATGTTAAACACTGATCTCTGTTTTTAATAATATTGCCTATTTCTTATTTACTACTTCAACTACTTTCTAGCTACAGAACATAAGAGCATCCTTTGTGTGAGGACAAAGGTCCACCTACCTCAATATTTTGTCTGACAGTAATGAAAAGCCTAGGGAATGCCTTTGTTCATAAGAGTTAATCTATTTCTTAAACTAAGATATGATGATATCCTATGTCAATTGTTTTTTTCACTGAGAAGAAAGACCTATGGAAGCCTGAACTCACAATGGCTCAAGACCATGTGGCATCACAACCACCATCTCCTATGATCCAATTGCTGACAGTCTCATCCTAGTACAGCAGGTGCTTAAACTAGATTTTCATAGAGTAAGTTGGAAAATACCTTTAAGATCATCAGCTCCAATGCCAAGCCCACCACTAAACCATGTCCCTGAGCACCACTTTTACACGTCTTTTAAACACCTCTAGGGATGGCGACTCCACCACCTCCCCTCCAATGCCAAGCCCACCACTAAACCATGTCCCTGAGCACCACTTTTACACGTCTTTTAAACACCTCTAGGGATGGCGACTCCACCACCTCCCTGGGCAGCCCATTCCAATGCTTGACAACCGTTTTGGTGAAAAGATTTTTCCTAGTACCCAATCTAAACCTCCCCTGGCACAACTTGAGCCTGTTTCCTCTTGCTCTATCACTTGTTCTTTGGGAGAAGAGACCAACCTCTGCAACCTTCTTTCAGGCAGTTGTAGGGAGTGATAAGGTCTTAATTGAGATTCTTTTTCTCCAGGATAACTCATGCAACAATCTGGCTGCTTTTGTGGAAGCAACCCTGCTGCTTTGGATCTTGCAGGACTGATCCCCTCACAGATACCCAGGTATCCATAAGACCCTCATAGAAAAGGGTATTGCAACAACATACTATGCCATCCTCTGATGTGTGTAAGTTCTTGGTGCAAAGGTTTAGGAGGAGCGTGGGGCAAAAGCAGATACATGTGGAAGAAGGAGATGAGGTAGAAGCACACAGGAACACAGAGAAAACCAAACTACTAGGGCGACACACAGGACTTCTTTAAGAAAGGTTTTGTCTTTCTGTGGAGTTCCCTGTATTTAATTTAATAAGGCAGTAATCAATGATACCTAAACCAGGTAATGGAATCAGTAAAATCAGCCTCAATACTTTAGGTTTGAAATAGCCCCCAAATCTGTCAACTATTCACATCCATGCACAAACCTACTGTACAATAATAGCCTTTACAGGACCCCTCTCTGTGGAGCTCTGTTCCATCTGGAAAGAAGTGCTAAGCACTACAGATATACATACTAATGAAACAAAATTTATGTATTTTCAAGGAGAGGGTGTCAGCTGCAGTACCTAAGAGGCATTGCTGGTAGATAACAGAATAGAATGAAGCCCAGTCTAGACAGTACTCACACACTCTCTTCAATAGCCTTTTCTAAAACTGGGAAGTTGCAGTAGAATACTTGAATCTAGATGATTAGACAGATTTCTGGCATCAAAAGACTGGCCTAAGTCTCCTAAAAATCACACCATATATATGTATACACACCTGGGTTTAGGCAAGTGATTCAAGCCATAAGGATGAAATTCAGTTCCAGATTGTAGACACCTAAGTCAGTGTGTCTGTATGTAAAATGTTTACATTTCACTTAGGAGTCCAAGCTATTGATACAGTCAGTTTGTATCTAACAAATGCACGGAGGTGGTCAGTGGGAGGCAGGTGCATGGGTAGCTGACCTAGGATACCTTTTGTCTACTCACTTTTGTCTTTGAATAACTTCTTTCTGCAGCATGACCTCTCAGGAGAATTGGGAAATGTGGGCCTGAATCTTGCACACCGATGTGGAGGACACACCTTTCATGGCCTCTTTGGCTGAATGGTCTAACACGGGGCTGTTTTGCAAACGAGGTACAGATGCAAATTCATTTAGTCAAGGACTAATCACTCAGGACTAAAGGGACAGCACTGAATGGAGGTGCCTGAAGTGCAAATCTGACTCAGGGGCTCTTTACAGCAGGGATTCAGTCCCTCTCATAATTAGCATTTATTTTGGTTAGCTCTAGACAGCTTCCCACTCAGCATGGTAAGCAAAACTTTAAGAAACAAATCTCTATTGACTACAGAAGGAGGGTGAGTGTTGTGACTCATCCTGGTAGCACTGACACACTCATTTTAGATGTCCTGATGCCAAAAGTGGGCATCTAAAGTAGGCAACAGCAAAGTCAGCCTCACTCTCGAAGGGCACCTAGCTTCTTGTATTTACAGCCTCCTTCAAAGATCTTCCATTCTCCAAAGGTAACAGTAAAATGTTACTGAGGTAACTCAGTTCCAGCCACAGACAAGACCTCAGTTGGAAAATCAAATGAAAATCCACTTCTTGCCCTGATATGCCCTTACACCATCTAGTCCTCATTTTACTTTCCACTTATTTCGCTAAGAAGACAGGTTCTTCTTGATGAAAAAACCCTCCAGGCTGATGTAATTAAGGTAAGACAGATTCAGCAGGCTGCTATCCAAGGTAAACTTCCCACAAAGGAAATTTTGCCAATGCCATGGCAAAAAGAAAGAACAATTGGTGGCATAAGTGTTTACATGCTCTATTAGAATCACTCAGAGCAATACTACTCCTCCTCTCATGCTACTTCATTAGTTAAGGGAATCTGGAAATTTGTGAGACTGTGTTAGCCTTGGGGCCATCTAAAGTGCCAGACGGTCAATGTCTGGAGAACAGGTTGCCATAGTAGTTCCCGAACTGTAGGCAGAACAGTTCAGTGGAAAAGCAGCATGACCACTTAAAGACATCTGGAATCCCCTGGAGTCTATTAATTCCCCAGGAAGAATGCTGATAAATTGCTTGCAGGGACAAAGAAAATATCTTTACAGTCTTTGAAGTATCTGCCTTGTGTTGGATATGAAATTTATTCCAGATACACAAGGTAACAATGGTAACAATACTTTTGACATTACTCATAGAGTATCGCCAAGGTCATGTGGTCTGGCTTTATGACTAGAAGTTAGAAAATCTGGTACTCCAGGTTTAATGCCGACAGGGGTAAGGCAAATGTTCTGTAGTTAAGGTCTAACACTGATAGAATACTGGTCACACAGTGCTTTGAGTAGTTTTCTTTTTCTAATGTTCTATATAGACATGTCTTTAGTTCAGGAACCTGGATGTTTTTCCTTGAAGTATGGCAATGGGATGTTCTTTGATAACACACAGCATGATGCCATAGAAGGGTAACTCCTCTTTTTCCTTTATAAAGCAGATCCACTTGTTTGCACTCCCTTCCTTTAGAGAAAGTACTTACTGAAATCTCCACATTACCAGTGGTCTTCAAAGAATTTCTGCAATCCAGCTCGGGAGCTGGCTCTCCAGCCACATTGTACTTGTATTCTGACGTCTTCTTCATCAAAAAAACCTCTTTTAACCTTGAGCACGAAAGCCTAGAGGTCACTGTAAAGAAAATTTGGTCTCCCTCCCTCCGTCCTTCATTTCTTTGGTCATACTTACAAAGCCAGCATTTCATCAGTCCCTCACTGCCTCCCAGGTACTCTTCTATTACCTACACCTCTTCTTCAAGATGATTTTGCAGTTGCAGCTATACTTCCCAGCTGCCTGCATAACTTCTGCAAGGCTGTTTACTTTGGGTAGTTCTGTCATAGGTTTTTTTGTTAGTTTCTCTAACCTTCACCTTATTGATGCTTACAGTTCTGTCAGTTCTCTTTTGGATGCTGGGATTTTTACAGGGGCATACATGACTGAAGTTTCTAGTGCTTTGTCCCCCTACAAAAGGTGAGTGAAAGCTAAATACCTATTTTCTTTGGATCATTAACAAGATTTCATCTATAACATGTCATTAAACAAGTTCTTAAAAACTGTTCTTTTGACCTGATTTTGATATAACATGATTATATTATTAATTATAATTATTGTTGCTGTCTTTGGGAATTTGAACTGACTTTTTGTATCTAAACTTGCAGTGCTTGATTTCATGCTTTAAAGCGAATGTTTCGTCCAACCCACAGACCATTTCTAAGCAGTCAGAATTTTGGAGATTTTGGTATACAGTGAAACAGCAAGGAATTTGATTCAAAGTCCATTCAAGTGAGCAGACATTGTGATATTTAATTAATTAGGATTGGATTGGGACATTTGAGTAGGGATACTCTAGGCTGTTACTTCCCATTGGCAATGCTCAGGTTACTGACCGTCAAAGCAGTGCTATTAACCTGCTGCCTGGCCACTAAGCTCTGCCAGGCACAGGACCCAGGATAAGAAACAAGTTTTCTAAATACTAGCCTCACTTCAGTTTTCTGTGGTGAATCACCCCCCCTACAACCCATGCCATGTCTTCACAAAAGTCCTACTGTGTTCTCTGCCACCTTAAAACTGCTGATGTTTTGAATCAGACCTAGAAGATGTATTTGCATGACCTAGGTCTTCTCCACTTTCCAACAAGTACAAGAGTGAGCTTGGTGGAAAAAATATTATTACACATTAAAACCAAAATGCAACCAGAACACACCCACCCTATAATGGCAAAGAAAAGAAGGATGTTTCCTTTCTGAAAATATGGCAGAGAGGAATGAATTCAAAGGAAGCCAGAAAAATCACTTGATAACATTGTATGTAGAAATTCTGTGTCATCGTAGACAATAGCTTGCTAAACTCACTTTTTGATAAGCTACCCAAGCCAAATAATCTAATCACAACTTAAAACTTAGCCATATACTTTTTGCTTAGGAAATATTATGAAAATTGTTGGAATGGTAAAGTTAGGAAACATTCCATATAAAGACAATATCTTCAAGTACGCAAGTAGGGCAAATCCTATAATTTTCATCTAACAGGGGTGCAACATCTGTATTCTGACTGTCCCATGTTTAATTCAATGGAGTTCTCATTCCTTTTCCCCATCTAAGCTGACTGTACCAGCAACATAAAAGTAAAAATTAAAAACATTAACAGTACTTCCACATCCCTTAAAGATCCCACTTTGTGAGAGAACAGATGTACTGCCAGCCTAACTGAGTAGGATCCTGGTGCCAGCAAGCTATAAGGCATTACTAGCAGTATACTCTTTGGCATGGATCCTGATGCAATGCATACAATGGGGCTCCTTGTCCACCCAACCATGAGTGCACAGTCTTGTCTTCCCTTTTTCTGGCCTGAGAATTGCACTGTCTGCACTCTCAGTGTCATTGAGAATGACTTTAACAAGCCACTTTGTTTCCTAAAGAAATAATAAGAGTCATATAATGCTCTGCATATATTTTAAATTGCTGTTATACATTGCCAGTGCAATTCTCCTTTAAATCATTGCTTCTAATAAGGTAAACGCTTTAATTTTACAACAGCATTCTTTTCGTCAAACATCTGTTTCTTACAGCAATGATTAATTTATCTATGGATATTTGGTCATGAAGAATTAGTCGTGGGTGCAGCCAGATCAAAGGCATATGAAGATCACTTTTAAAAGCACAATTCTTTCAACAATTTTTTAATTGAATTAATCAGCAATCAATGGAAAAACATACTTTCTACTAAGATCAGTTATTCTACAGAGGAGGAAGGTCTAGGGGTTAGGTCATGAGTTCAGACTTCAGGGGACATGAGTTCAACTCAGCCTTCTCTACCCTTCATGTGGGACCTTGGGGGACGTGGAATTGGTGGGAGGATTAGTTTTCTTTATCTTAACTCACTATCTGTGACACAGCATAACACTATTTTCTGTTGCTCAGAAGGTATTGCGAGAGCAAATGTATTTACAGTTAAAAGGAGCTCTCACATTGCTGCAATGAGACATATCAGTATTTGGAAGAGCAGCAGACTTCTTCATAAGGGGATGACATACAAACACTACATACTTTCATGTGCTGAAGCGAGCTTGGCAGCTGACTGTATGTATACACACAGTACACGTCGAATTGTACGGTTTCCCCTGTTTTTCTTAAATATTTTTCATTGCAATATCTTAAGTCTGAGGGCACTGGAAAAACACGTGAGTCCTTTGATTGTTTAGTTTACTTCGTGTTAGTTAAATTCTATTGAAAACAAATAATAAATGTTTTTAAGACTGTGGATGTTTGTAAGACAATTTCTCTAAAGGCAACACTTTCAAACTATTGTTAAATAGTGTCACAGTATTATGCATGCACTTTTGGATTTCTTTTGGTTTACAAAACAATCAATAATAGTGAGAAGAGAACAAATTCAAACTATTTTCTGAAAGCTACTTCTTATTTGAGCAAAAAAAGTGCATGACTCATTTATTAAAGAAATATTCTTTGCTGATTTACAACAATAGTAACAGAAACTTGCACAGACATCCTCGGCCAGTCAGATGTGAGAAAGATGCCAAAAACTAGTCTTTGTTCGAAGGCCCAGACTCTCTATATCTACCAGTTGCAGATACTGGCAAATAGTGATTCCAGTTCTGCCCGTTGAACTAAGTTAACAGCAACACTAGAAAGAAATAAGGAAAGAATTTATTGGATTCAAGAGGAAAAGACAATAATTTGAAAACTAAAGTTGTAAACTGACAGTCCTGAAAAAATACATCTAGGAAGCTGCAATAGTTCTTTATGATGCATGAATGCTTTGCCAGCAAAGGAGAAAAGTTGTACTACAGGTAGATCACACTAGAGTACTTCTGTGCCTAGGTAAAGAACTTGATCCCACTACACTACTCGGTTTCCAGGAAAGCATAAAAACATTGGCTGTGACTCAAGATGGGAAATTATTATTTAAGATAGAGAAGGCACTAGTATGAGGAGGCAAATAATTTGGAAAAAGATAGATAATAAATATTTATGCTAAAACCCAACATTTTGCTACAGGACATCACCAGATGAGTTCAATGAGCAATCTCAGGACCAGACACATAGACTACTTCAATTAATGACCTGGTGCAGAAAGTAGATACATACCAATTTAAACTGTGGATGAAAAATATCAAAGACATTGTCTGTATGGGGATGAATCAGCACGTGATACAGGATTAAGTGGATGGTTAGCTAGATGGCCTCCATAAGTGCTGCATTAGAAACTGGAAGTTTTGGCAATGGAGCTGTCAGGCAGCATCACAGAACTGGAGTGACCACTTAGTATCACCATTGCCTTGGCCATCTGTTTCAACTCCACACCATTCACAACACCTTCAGACATCTCATGGGATTGTAACTTAAAATGGATACATGTAGGCAAAGGTTTATTTTGGCAATCAGAGGAATGGAAAACCAACTGGTTTATAGAAGGAGACCAAAAGAGCTCGTCCTGGTTAGTCTGGCAAAAAAAGAGCTGAGCAAGGATATAATTGCTCTTTATAAATGTATCTCACAGTAAACACCAGAGAAGAGAAAGAACGTCTCAGCTAAATTTACTAACTGAACAAGTGGGACCATAAATAAATTTAAACTGAATATTAAATTATTTTAAGGGGTAGAGAAACATCACAGTCTTCCTAAAGACATTTTAGCAGGGAGGAAAGAAACACAGCTGGTTTTAAATCAGAACTTGATTGCTTTATGAAAAACCACAGGGGATGAAGGGGAATATGGATAGAAGAGGACTAGGTTATTACACAGGAGATCCCTTTTATTTGCTCTCGTATGCCTAACTTTTGGCAAAGGCCTCAATTTAGATCGGTTAATCAATTCCTATTTAATGCAGAATTTTTTTCTTTCCTTCTGTGAAAGGTCCAAGCTCTCCTGGCTACTGCTATTAATTATATGATCCAATATACTCAGACGGGGCTTCCTATTGCTCCACATAAAGCTACAAACATGGTCTCAGTAATACTCAGCACTAGCAGCACAACACCTTTCTCAGTGGGACTTTTTATGAGAGATAGCTTAAAGCAGCATTTAGTATTCTGACTTGGTATCTGACTCCTGGAATTTCCTAAGTAGACTCTATGCTTCATGTAACAACACTCTTGTTCCTGATACAGATCATTAAATATCTGTAAATGAAATGGAGACACATGTGGCTGGCTTAATGACCTGACTTCTGCAATGCTCAGTCATATGGAAGGTTTGGCTCTGTCTGCTGCAGTGGTTATGTGCAAAACATGAGTAAGACAGCTCTTATGTTCCAAAGGTGTGGCAAGGATATGCAACCTTTCCACAATCCATTTTAGTTGTGATGCTTCTGAGATGATAGACTCACAGAACCACAGAATGGTTTGGGTTGGAAGGGACCTTAGTTCCAGCCCCCTTCTATGGGCTAGAACTTCCACGAGACCACCTTCCACTAGATG
>NW_010272113.1:68972-76856 GCF_000690775.1 Eurypyga helias
TCCTGATAACCAAGCTAAATCTGTCCTTTTTCCATTTTAAGCCATTGCCCCTTGTCCTTTCACTACCTGCCCTTGTAAAAAGACCCCCTCTAGCCTTCCTGTAAGCCCCTTCAGGTACTGGAAGGTGCTATAAGGTCTCCCCTGAGCCTTTTCTTCTCTAGGCTGAATAAGTCCAACTCTCTCAGCCTGTCCCCATAGCAGAGGTGCTCCAGTCCTCTGAGCATCTTCGTGGCCTCCTCTGGACTCACTCCAAACAGTCAATATCCTTCTTATGCTGGGGGCCCCAGAGCTGGATGCAGTACTCCAGGTGAGGTCTCACCAGAGCAGAGTACAGGGGAAGAACTTGACCTGCTGGCCACACTTCTCTGGATACAGCCCAGGATACGGTTGGCTTTCTGGGCTGCCAGCGCACACTGCTGGCTCATGTCCAGCTTTTCATCCACCAGCACCCCCAAGTCCTTCTCCTCAGGGCTGCTCTCGATCCACTCTCCACCCAGCCTGTACTTGTGCTTGGGATTGCCCCGACCCATGTATAGGACCTTGAACCTGGCTTTGTTGAACTTCATGAGGTTGGCACAAGCCTCTCTCCAGCCTGTCCAGGTCCCTCTGGATGGCATCCCTTCCCTCCAGTGTGTCGACCACACCACACAGCTTGGTGTCATTGGCAAACTTGCTGAAGGTGCACTCAATCCCACTCAAGAGATTTAGGATGACATAAAAATAAAGGAAAATGGCAGTTCCATTTCCACGCTGGACCACTAAGAAGTAAGGCTCAGGATATTAATTTGAGAAAGTAAATTTCAACACATACTTATAAATCAAAGATGTAATGTGAAAAAGAATACAGAACCTCCTCCAATCACATTATCCTGGTTTAAAATCCTCTTAAGGAAACACTAGAATAGTTTGAGTAAATTTCAGAAAATGCAAACTGTAGAATTAAGATTAACTTAATAATTTTCAACTTTAATAAAATCATAATGCAGAACATATCATGGTAAATATAACTCTAAAGTTGTGTAAGCAAAACAGCTTGCAGAGTATGCAGTTTAGTGCACCTGGTACAAGAACAAAAGTGCTTCATATTTTAGATTCAGATATATTCAGATGTGGGAATACGTGACTGAAGAATCTATATCTAGGAAACACCTGCATTCTGCTTTACAAAATTAAGTAACATATAATCATATATTAAGAAAAAGGATGTGTGGAAAGCAACAGAGAGAATAGAGTTGAGTTTAATATACCCAAAGGCAGAGATTGTGAGAAAAAAAAAAAAAACAGAAAAAAAAGGTCTAAGGATGGGTTTTAATTCGTTGAGATATGACATGAAACAGAAGATAATTTAAAAAATCAATATCATTGTTAATTGAACTGTTCTGACATCTATTTTGTCTGACAGCAATATCTGCTAGCTTTTGGTCAGTTCTTCAGGTAAACAAACCTGTGCAGATTTCAGTAGAAAACCCATAGACTCACTGGTTCTCTTGCTAGTCTCTGAATTTAAAAACTCAGTTAACAAGGAAATTGTATTGATTTGGATTATGCCGAACAACGCCATATCCTTGCTTAGTCAATAATAAGAGTTCCCACAACACTGATAAACTGAAAATGAATGGGGTTTCAAAGATACATAAGTAGGTTATCCAGTTTAAATAAACTGCAAACAGGTAGGATTCACATACTTTTTGCCAGTGCCACTCAACCAAGTTAATTACAGGCATTAGCATTGCTACAGTCATCCAGAATAA
The DNA here is from genome assembly GCF_000690775.1 of Eurypyga helias. Taxonomy (NCBI): domain Eukaryota; kingdom Metazoa; phylum Chordata; class Aves; order Eurypygiformes; family Eurypygidae; genus Eurypyga; species Eurypyga helias. The sequence goes on from NW_010272113.1 coordinate 70,724, forward strand.
ATGTAAGGCTTTTGTTTGTGCTCTTATGTCCTCAGGATTATGCAGGTTGTTTCAACATTGCAGGCATAATTCCCAGTTCTCCAACAGCACTTGTCAAGGCTTTGAACACCCTCCGACCAGTGTTACCAAATCCACATCCTCACATCCAAGTGAAGCTGCACTTTTTGAGCCAGAGTTTGTCACGCTGTGAAGGATGGTGGGAATCCTAGGAACAGTCATATCTACAGATAGGAATCTCTTTTACAAAGACTTTGGAAACATGAGCCAGAGAAGGTCTGCACTATTCCTACCTTTATTTATTTATTTATTAATACATGTTATTTCCCTGAGCAACTGCTGCAGGTGATCACTGGACACTGGGCAAGGTTGATTTTTGCCATGACACAGCATAGCCCTTGTCATGCCCTTTTTTTTCAGTTACCAAAGCTTCACTGATACTTTCACGACAAGTACCTGTCCCAGAGACTAGAGTGACAGACTCCTTAGTAAGCTCCACTCACTGAAAATAGAGGTATTAAAAATGTGGCCTGGGGTGAAGAATTGAAAAGCAAAGTTGTCTGAGAGGACCCTTCCTGCCCCAAAGTGCTGCTAGTGGAAAAAGGACCGGTTTTCACTTTGGTGTTCTAATGGCAGGGGTTGCTGCTTCTAGCCTCCATTGCCCCACAGGAAGGAAGAGAAAACAGGAGGATCTACTAAGGATTGCCCTGGAAGGTTGGTATTTCTACTCCAGTCTTCTCAGATGCTCCACAGTCTGTGCTACGGAATAATCAGAATTTTTCTCCACATCACATGTAACACCACCTACTTTAAGTATTTATCACACCATGAGAGATCCATGCCAAGCATCAGCAAGATTTACCATTTCCTTATTGCTTTTATAAGTTAGGGCTGTGATTTTCAACTAGGACCATAACTTATCAAATAAACTAACTGAGATACTGGCTTCTACTTAAACTAGCTTTCATCTCAGTGCCTTGTAGAAATTTCCCAAACTACATAAACTGCAGAGCACACTGTTCTAGGATCTCCACTTACCAGCAGTTTCAATCTTGTAGAGTCAGCTCAGTTTCATTTCTTTCTCACAGGCCAAATGCACAGATTCACAGAATAAATGCCATTCTCCAGGCTGTTTTGCCAGGGTAGGGTTTTTAAAGAGTCAAATAGCAAGGGTTAAAAAAAAAAAAAGCTGAAAACACCTAAACCTATCCCTGTAAAGACCTCACAAATTAACCCTAGCACAGCTCCACCTCCCAGCCTGAGGGCTGCTAAACAAGAGACTTGGAGCTGCACTAATCCCTAATGAAGTTTAATCTACACTAGAAAAGGTTTGTTGATTTAGCTAGATAGGTAAAGCAATGCTGACAGGTCAGGCCTAACTATGCATAAGAGGAAAAAAAGCCTCCAAGAGCATAATTGGTAGCAGCTGATAAACAAAGTTTATTATAGAAAGTCCAGGTTCCTTACACTTGTGCAACTACATCAGTGGTACAGGACACAGTGGACAAGTGACCTGTGGCGCAGCTACAGACCCTGAGCAGTGTCCATGGCTGTCTTGCAGAAAGCCTATGGTTTGCATACTTGAGTCAGCGGAGGATCTGCTGATGCGGTAGCTGCTACTATTGTGAACTGAAACCCACAACAGGAAAAAAAGGTGAAACCTATCTTAGGTCATACATATACAATACTACATACATGTGTACATATATGTTTATACATGTAAATATACATATGTATGGATGACCATTCAAACTTTGTCTGCTGAACACACGCTGATAAAGTAGAATGTGCTTCTGGCCAGCATGACCAATAAAAGCTGGGAAGAATAACCAGCATGCAAGAATTATGTCACCCTCTCCCTTGAGATGTCTAGATGAAACAAGGAGAAAACTTACCAAACACAAAATCTGCAATAAAATAATTTGTCTGTCTTTTTTACTCTTGAAGCATCAAGACACAATATTATCTGCTCTGAAAAAAAGAATGACTTTTTATGCAGAGTTGTAGGTCATAAGCAGAAAGTGAATACTTATTCACAGACTACTAACTTGCTGTTCTCTGGGATTGGAAACTCACAGGATGGACCTCAGCAGGGTCCAGATGCAACCTCCACACTCACTCCTCCTTTGTGCTTCCGTAATGGTTAATCTGTTTCTACAATGGCTTATTCATGTATGACAGCTATTTTAATGTTCTCACAGGAACTGCACATCTAAGGGGAGCAGAGTTTGTAATTTTTGGGCCATAGCTAATTCTATAGGAAAAAGTAGTACAGACAGTCACTGAAATCAGCAGATCATTAAAAAACATGGTTTAACTGGCTGACACAAGATAATAATCTTATAAAATACCCTTGGTTTTGGTCAGTTTGAGGAATGGATACTCTTTAAAAAGTACTTTCATGAGCCTCTAAATGAAATAATCTGAAAAGCATAAATATAATAAATGAGCTTTTTGATAATCTAGTCTCACTGGAAATGCTGTGGACAGTAGAAATCTATTTCTAAAAAAAATCAGGTCATTGCTCTAATTAAATCTGACAGACATAAAAACACACATAGAAAGCCTGTGTTTAATGAAGAACAATTTCACACCTCCAACATGCCACTAGAAGATTAGACTACATAGAATTAATGCCTTTGAGCCCTGCTATTTTAATCTGAAATATACATGACATCTTTTGAGGTATAGTATGGATCTGCTTTATATAAATGTAGAGCAAGGACCATTTTCCTTGCACTTCTAGAATAACTTGTGGCATTTAGCTTTGATCTTTGTTGGTATCAAGATGGAATAATTCCAGCCGTTAGATAGCAGAGACATTGTACCCTCAGGGAGTCACAGTGTCTCAGATGTGCTTCAGGGAAAAGCAATTAAAGAAATGTCATCCTTTCTCTTCTATGGGAAGGGGACAACAATTGTAACAACAAAACAAGGGTTTTTTTTTCTCCAAGAATGTGGGTGAGGAGCTGGGGGAGAGGAGATGAACACTTCTTGGCTGAGCATCTGATTGGGACTTCAGTTCTAGGTATGCTTGACATGGATCACCCAAGGGAAGATAGCTCTTCCTCAGCTGTAAATAAATGCTGTACTAAGCAAAGCAGACTGTAGTCTAGACTTTGACAGTAAGATCAAAAGTACAGCTGCAGGAAGGACTGCAGGTTCCCAGCTGAAACAGGTTGGGGAACAGGAGTGGAGACTGAGTCAAGCCTTACATTTGTACCCACAAATTGCTAATGAATGAACCATTCTGCATAAAGCAGAGGGTGGTTGCACAGAATGCATCTCTTGGGAGCAGAGTGAGAGTAAAAGGAGAAAACCAAAATCAGGGACAGAACCGAGAACGTACTGTGATTGTGCACATTTCCCTAAGTTACTTTGTGAGTTAGTGGGTGACCTCTATTTTACAACCGTACATCAAAGGCGGAGTCTATTTAAGAGCCGAGAAATTCCCTTCATGTTTACTATTAAAGGACTGGTACACATATTTTATGAAGGATTTCAAATTGGTCATAAGAAAATTTTTAAAAATGCCTTTAACACTAGTCCTCTACTGCAAACACCTCCATTTAAATGTCAGAAATTAGATTTTGTCGGAAAAAAGATACTGGCACACTAATAACCTGACATACTTTCCATTATAAACTCATTTCTAGTGTAAACTCTGAACGTACAAGCTATAAATAGCACCTTAACTACAACATAGACTTTCATTGCGTGCTTTGAATTCTGAACCAATATTTCTACTTTAGCTGATTTCTTTTGTTATAATTCTTCGTCACTTCTACCATTTATTCACTATTTATTTACCTTTTAAAAAATTTTTAAGATACTTGTCTGTAATGTTATTCAGACAGGAAATAAAACATGTATTTGCAGTGAAAGACCTCACACCTGCACTCAGTGAGTAATACAGTGCAGTTCCTCGCTGTGTCATGGCATAACAAGCAGTAAATCCCAGGAAGAAATAACATCCAGAACTATGTATCAGTATGCTTCAACTTAATATCCTACCTTTCTGTGCTCACTTCAAACTGTGGCTGTTAAGCACCTCCACTTTGTCAGTCAGTTGTGTCTTTATCCAAAGTTAGGGTTTTTTCTTACCTTTCCCCACATGCCTACTTTCCCTTCATAAAAAACGGTAACTGTTTTCCAATGTGCATGTTCACTTCCAGCTTAAAAAATCTTCTTTCTTGTGTTTACATGGTAAGAAAATAGGAGAATACAATCTAACTACCTAACGCTCCCCAGGGCATCTAGAAATAGACCCTCTAGATGTTCCGAAACACCTAGAACAACACTATTATGTGGGGAACAAAAAAGAAATACCTATGAAAAATAAACTAACCCAACAAAAAAAAAAATCCCTAAGGTAAACTTTTCTAAGTGTGAAAGTATTTTGAGACTGTTGGTTTTTTATGCTTTACAAGGATAAGGAAAATGACAATAACATCTGTGAAGGCACAGCTTCCATTTTGCTGGCCATCAGAAAAGAGGAAATGTACTCTGAATTTTTGAGGTTGGCAAAAAGAGTAGTGGGTACAGTCAAAGACAAATGTTGTTTGTTTTTTAGCATGCAAGAGGAGTGGTTAATCGACACTGTCTATTCTTCTTGGTCACTGAAGCAAAGGTTATTAATTTCATAAAAGAGTCGTCCATAGTTTACTGTAGTGATATGCTATAAATTCAGTATATATTTTCAGCAGTGTAAGCTAGCTGAGGCAATATCCTGACCTGAAAATATTTTTGGCAAAGTGTTCCTTGCTGGTCTGCTACTTGAGTCTCATGGTGACTCTCTACAGTATCTCTGAGCAGTGCTGAGGGTGCAGTCATTGCATAGAACCTGTAAGTGGACTTTGTCACTGCCTGTATATATTGGCATATTTAGGATTCCCTACATAATGGATGTGTACAAACAAGCAAGAGCTGTAAGATTTCTCTTTGATCTGAAACTGCTAAAGGTATTCCAGATCTTAAGTTTTTATTAAAAAAAAAAATTAGAATAATTTTTACTTTACCTCCGCTTTTAAATAACACTACTTGCCATCTTTGTAGTGCAATTTAAGACATAAGGATGCAAATTGATTTGTAAGGACTAAGTATTATTGTCATGCTTCCAAAAAAACCCTTCTGAATATGAGCTCATGCCAAGAAGCTCTGTGGTTCCTAGCTGAACCTGCAGTATTCTGCCTAGAACAGTATGTCCCAGAAGGGCCCACAGCCCCTATTTATTTCTACGAAGTAAAAGTAAAATATCAGCAGTGTAGCAATTACTGTTTAAATACAACACAATTAATGCTTCATGGGTAATAGCTTAAGCAGAAACACCCAGTTCATCTAAGTCAGCTACTACAAACAGGTCGTGGATGGGAACATACAAACGGCTGAGAGATACACGTTAAACCTCTGGTCCTTCCATGTGCCACTTCTGCTTCATGGCTACGGTGTGTATCTTACCCACCCACAGTGGGGACAGGGTTAGACATCACACTGCTCGAAGCATCATTTACTACTGTTTGCCCAAGTTCATGCTGGCTTTCCTGAAATTCCAAGGTCATAAATGTCCTCTCCCACATGCTACAGCCTTAAATACCCTAAATTATCTAAAAATACCTGATATCTTATTCAATAAATAGTCAGCTCAAAATGCAAGCAAGCATGGTGTATAGAAACCAGTTTCGATATCAAAGCATGTTGAGACTGAACTTAATGGTGTGCAAAGTGATCCCCTGGCCCAATGCAACCCCTTATGAAATAAATACATTCATCCCTTATGAAATAAATAAGATATGCTGCACTGACTGGGCTGAGTAAGAGCAAAATAGAGGAAGATGTGACATGGGTGATGTGAGATGCATTCCTAACGCAGTGGTTAAAGAGTCAAACCTCTTTGATCTGTATGCTATCAAAGGTAGCTCAGGGCAGCCTGTGCAAACAGGCAGTTGGACGGACCATCAGACTACACATAGTCTCACTGCAGTGATTGCCTATGCCAGAACACAAGGGAAAGGCTGATGCTGTCTCTGCTTCGGAGGGTGAATGGAACAATGGATGTTACTGAAGTGAGAAGGGCAGCTGCCCCTGCCCAGGTATAGCAGTTGCTCTCTGTATGGCTGCTTTCCACCCAGTGTCCGTG
>NW_010272113.1:76896-90448 GCF_000690775.1 Eurypyga helias
GTTTCCCTCCGCTTGCGTTTCCAGCACTGCCTGTCTTCCATCCTTACCCTGTGGCAAAAGATGCTAGACCAAGAAAGGCCTGAACTTCCCTCCTTGGAATGACAAATTCCAAGTGTCTACAAAAATTCAGGGTCTCCTTTGTGGGTGGTGAAACTGCATGACTAAGATGCTTTGAATCATAGAATGAATCATAGAACAACTTTGCTCTGTGAAATCTTTGTCAAGCACATGCCCCCAGAAATATAATGAGGAAATCAGCAGAGCAAGGATCGAGAGGCCAACTCAAGAGCCTGGATGAGTGTTTGTTGGTCAGACCCCTGGCACTGTTTGCCAGAGAGGTTTTGTGAAGGGAACACTGCTTGAGAGGTTGATGGCACAGCCTGGACCAAGGCTACAGCTTAGCCTGGCATTTTCAGCCTGTCATTACCTAAGAAGTGACATGGCTAGACCAGGACTTACCAGTGCAATGGGAAGCTTGGCTTCCCAAGTTTAGCTTCTCAAACTTGAATTAACCACCTTCCAATGCTTTGACACAGAGGTGACCACATAATCTGGTAACTGAATCCTTCCTTCAGTATATGGAGGAAAAAACCTTTACTACAGTAGCAGCCCATTTAACCCAGCATGTTAGGATGGAGTACAAGACATAGTGAATTGACAGATAATGCTGTTGGCCAGTGTATGAAATAATTTTACCTGCTTTGAATATGCAGTAAGAACTATGTAAAAGTAGTCCCATTAAGTCTACGAATTTATAAATTAATAATTTCAGAAACTATATATACTTTAAAGAGAGGATGAGGTAAAAAATCCAAAAAGACTATTATTTGCCTCTGAGTCAATGAGCCAGAAGACATTAGCATATGCAATCTTTACTGCAATTATTTAACATTTTTCAGGGTCCTATATTAAATTTTGGAAAAGTAAACAATGGAAAGTTACATGACCATTTTCAACAAAGCACATGCCAGAACTGCTTTTTTTGTATTCTTCATATAGAACAATAACGTCATTGCTCAAAGCATCTTAACCGGATTTTAATTTGCCTTCTACTCATACAGACGTTTGTATCCTTCATACAGTAAATGCAAAGTATTCACATAAATATATCTTAAACAAGGTGAATAATGAGGGTTCCCTCAAACAAAAAAAGCTGCAGAAAATCAATATATAACTTCTATTACTGTATCTATTTTTTTAGTTTTAACTTTGATCACTAAAATGTGTATAGTTGTAAGTGGGAAGCTGCATGAATTTCTGTAGGTCTTTTTTTTGTTTGTTTGTTTGTTTCCAAATCTCTGTATAGTTTGCTGTATTTTTTCTAGAAGCAAATAGAAAATTTTCTGGGGCAGAGGATGGCTTTAAAAAAAAAAAAAAATTCCCAGTACTCTCAGGCTCTCTAAACTATTTTTTTTTTTTTAACCTACACTCCCATTTTCATCTTCTTACTTCCTTGTAGTGTTTAACATGCAGGGATCGCTTCATTATTTGGAATAATGACTATTTAAGTACTATAGCAGATGAGAGCCCCAAGCAATACGAGCGCTGAGAACTATTCCACCTTGAAGAGTAATTGTTGTTTTGGGCTCAGTGACTAGCTTGCTGTGATATAGTTTTGCACAAAACCTCATAAACCCCTTTGGAAACATGGGTTTAGCATTAAAAAAAATGATCTGGTATCAACTGAGCAATGATTAATGATGTAGATGTATTCTCCATGCAGTTCCTCTGGATTTCCTTCATTATAATCCCTCTGAAAGCCATTGGAGATGGTCAGGGTCAGATTGGTTTCCATGAAGGCAGAAACAGACTTTCTGGGATATTGTCACAAGAAGAAATATATGTGGCAGTGTGCTGGAGGTAATAATAGGCCTTTCCTGACTGAACTGGTTCCAGGGCCACATTTTATAGGTGGCTCTGTACCACTACCATATAAACTGATGAGTTTGCCTACACGAATACCTGTATCTTCATATCATCCCTGTGAGGAGGGGGAGCTTTATCATCCCATTTTTATAGATGAAGGAGCGAAGGACTAAGACCTCCCAACTGACTCAAGGTCAGGCAGATATTTACGTATGAGCAGGGAACTGAAACAACACTTGCCAAGTAACAAAATATCTTAACAGTAAAATGTCTTTACTCAGTAATACTTTCTTCCCTGTTGCAAGTAATAGATAGTTAAACAATAACAATATCTGTTTTCAGATGCCTGAATCTCAAATTGATATGGTGGTACATTCTTTCTGCTACTACAGCAGCCACAGGTCTTTCCCTCAAACAACAAGGAGTTAAAATGGTAATAATGATTCCCTGTAAGTCCTCTGTGGGCACTCCATTATGCATCGAGAAAGTCTCAGTGGCCCGGAGATATAAGCAGTAAGGTGCTCGTCTTAGGCTTTTCAATAAGGTGGCCTGACTTGTAATCATACTAGAATTCCTGCAGCAATAAAATGATAAACTGCATGAGAAGGATACAGCAAGCATTAATTTATCCCTAATGGCCTATTTTGCGCCTATGGACCTTTGGCTATCCTCTGCTGTGATTTTATTTCAGAAGGAGGAAAGCAAAGGTCAGAATGATAGGCAAATCTATTGGTTCATTCCTTACTGTCCAAGTAATACACTATACAGAATATATTTGAAGTAATTTTGAGATGAAAGATAACACTTCAAAAGGCTCTTCTAGCACTGAATCAACCATGTAGTACCCATAGCTTCCTGAGTCAATCTAGAGATGCTGATCAGTTTAGTGCTGGAGAATTGCATTAAAGGTCAAAGTCAAGAGCAATTAAGGGCTGCATGATAGGAAACTGAAGAAGCAATTGGGAGACATAGTGTAAATGAGCCTCATGTTTTCTGTACAGTGTCTTTCTTTGCTTCCTTCTCTAGATTCAGCTAAAGACAGTTTTAAGAGGACTGTTAACAGCAGTAGTTACCATGCACAGAAAGGGTGAGCCTCCTTTTCACACCTCTCTGTTCTTGTGTGAGGAAAAGCAATTTTGTAATTTTGATATTTTTAACTCTTTTTTTCCCACTATTTTTGCTGTTCTTCCTCTTCCCTTGAATGGCATCAGAAAATGCTGCTAAAGTAGAAGATTGACGTAATTTTGTAATTTGTCCTTCATTATTCTTGTGGTTTTGTACATCCAAGCAGCCAAGAAAGACTCCATAGCCCTTTTTAGCTAGAATCAATGACTCTCCCTCTTCAGTATCATGAGTCTAGTTTATACATAAGCAAATAAGAATTTGACTGCAAGTGTCTAGTCCAACCGCCCTGCTCACAGCAGTCAGATACAGCTGGCTGCTCAAGGCTGTGTGCTGTTGGGTTTGGACTACCTCCAAGAATGGAGACGCTTCCACCATCTCGGAGCAAGCTGTTCAGTGTTCAATCACCCTCACAGTATTCTCTTATGTTTAAACAGAATTCCTTGTGTTTCTGTGTGGGCTCCTTGTCTCCTGTCCATGTCATTGGGCACCACTGAGATAAGAATGCCCCCTTCAGCCTCACTGAACCCAGTGATACAGAGAATCGCTAGACCAAACCATGTGGTTAGAACTCTCTAATTTACTTCTGCAGTTCACACATTCAGTCTTTCCAGTGTAAGCACAAAGACCAAAAAGGCTTTTCTTAGTGGGAATCAAGACTCTTATCTAATATTATCACTTTAAAACTGATGACTTAATAATACCAACTCACAGCATGTTATGAGAATTGCAAGAGCTGACTGCTACGCTTTCTAGGCCTCTGCCATATTTAAGCCTCCAAGACAGATAAATATGAACCACATTGTCCTTGAGGTAAGCCCACATGTATTTCCTTTGTGCTGCATTTCCTTACTGAAGTCTTGGAGGAGTTTATATACCTATAGAGAACCAGAATTGCCTTGCACATTTCTTGGAGATCTGAAAGATTTCCTAAAATGACAATATGCATCCAAAAACATGGGATTAAAAAGTTACAGCTGTTGACCAGCAGAGTGTTTAATCTGTCCTTTTGTTCACATTTATTTGCATATCGCACAGTAACTGAACTTGCAAACCTTTAACTACAAAAGAAGAGGCGTATTCTTGCTTCTGGTTTTCCTCCAGTCTACAAAGACTATCCATAAGTTTCTCTGAAGTAGACACAAGGAGACTGTGACTCCATTGCCAAAAGAGCCATTGCTCATATGTGGCGTTTCTGCGGACTTAGAAGACAGAAAGTCAAAATTTATTGAACCAAGATCCTGGATTTCTAATGACTTTTTGTCATAGTTCAGAGCACATTCAAGTCTGATATAAGAAATATGCTAAACTGGCTATTTGGTGTTAAAGGAACTCAAAGTCGGTGTGTTCCACATTGGAGACCCCCATCTCCCCCTCTTCAGATATATTTGTTAGCATGAGCTCTTGCCCTCTGACAGGTGGGCTCTATTATTACATTACGTCTGAAAGATTTTATTTAACTTTTATGTGACAAACTCAATATAAACTGGAGAGTTGCTACTAATATATTTTTTTTTAAGAAGTCATAAAACCTGCAAATCATAGTTCCATGCCAGTTTCTGGAGTAATAAAAAAAATAAATAAAAATGAATTGATGAACATCACTGTCTGCAGAGGGAGGTTTGTTTTCTGAGATGACTATTTTGCACACTGCAAGTCACAGAAATAAATATAGATTCTCTCAAACTCATTATCAGATAGAAATAAAAAAAGTCACATTTCCCCAGTACAATGTCAGAAGAAGGCTGAAGTCCAAACAAACAAATTGCAGCAATTCAGTAAGGGTGCAATCCCAAACCAATATTCCTGAGATAAAATAACAGAATCTGCATCAATCATCAGAGGCACCAAAAATAAGTCACCCTCACAACATGACTTAACAGGATCTGTGTCTCCTGATCTAGAAATAAATGTTTGTGCCTTCCCTTGACACTTACAGTGTTTTCCATAAATGTAGTAGCTTTAATTTTCTAATAGATGACCTCTTTGGCAATGTTCTATTCAAGTGACATTATCTCATAATTCTCTACATATTTCTAGCCACTTGATGCTTCTTGAAAACCAGTAAATCTAAAGTTTCTGTCAACTTGATACCTAACATGAATAACTCAGTGCAGTAATATGCATAGGGGAGGATGCTTCTTTTATCTCAGATTTGTACTATGTGATTAAAAATCAGTAATTCTCAAGTTCCATTTACCCAGATTAACTGTGAAGCCAGGCTGGATCCAACTGTATCTGCAGAGATCATGTGTCTGAATTACTACATTCAAGAACAAAGAGTTGTTATCTTCATGAGCCACAAATTGTGAAAAGTCATTAACCATAATCATAAACCAAGATCATAAACCTTACTCATGTTCGTACACTGTTTTCTCGCTGACTCAGTTTTCCACATTCTATTTGTTGAAAAGATTTTTTTTCCCATTTTTTTCTCCCATTAGGCAAGAACATTTTAACTTCAAAGCATAGCTTCCCAAATAACTCAATCTCTCCCTATTTTGCATTGCCTAAAAACTTAAACATATTTTCTAATACATTATCTAAGTTACTAATGAAAATACTGAAGAGTACCAAGGATGACTAGCACCGGCAATATCCCATTTGATACGTCCTTCAATTTTCACAGTGAGCTATTGATTTCCTAACTAGTTTTGAAAACATGTCGCACTAGTTTTATCAAGAAAATTTCTTCCTAGCTTGCTTATGAAGATGTTATATTTTGCCACTATCATCCTCCCATCCTACAGGGGAATGCTGTACCAGATTTCAAAGTTTTTCTTACTGTCTGATTTGATCAGAGTGGAACATACACTAAAATGCAGATGCAATCAGATATGGAGTTTGCTTTGGGGAAATGTAAGAGTGGCATGCTTCTCTTAGCCTGCTCATGAGGGAAAACAGAATGAAATGCCTGGAAACTGGATGCAACTACCCATTCATTGGCCTAAAGGCCAGATGTTGGTGTTAAAAAGAACCATTCAGTCACATTGACAAATGTTTTATTATTCTTTTGATCTACTCTGAGAGATTCTTGGTTAAAAACGGCATTTTCTCCTGCTGGATTTCCCAGGACACTGTTTATTTAATTGCACAGCACCTTTGGCTCCTGTACAGACATTCTACTTCTACCTGCTTTATCTGCTTTTCATATTCTGTGTTGTCAGAATGGGACCAGCACATCACACATCGGGAGAGCAACTGGTTTTTCTCTGGCACAGGGTTTACAGGCTCAAAGGAGCTGTGTTGAAAGACATATAACCTCGGCAGCAGCCAAGGGCTTCTCTCTGTCTCCTACTATGTCCTCCCTTACGCACGGGGCATAAGGCACCAGGTGACTTCAAGCCAGCACAGGGCGCAGTCATTTTGGTGTGCTATACCAGGCACCAGCTGCAGAGCAACTGACTCTGATAACCATCAGATGGTAACTGCCTCTGATAACTATCCTCCAAATTACCATCCTCTCTATTCACTGTTTCAGCTGGCCAAATCCAGAAAATATTTGAGACATCAATGTCTTTACTGTGTCCCATTGGTTCTTGGCTCACAGAGATGACCATTAAATCCCCAGTTACATCAAAACAGCATGACATGGTATATGTGGCCAGACACAACAGCACATGCCATCAGGCAAGTACACAGTCACTGCACCATTACAGTTTTTAGAATCATTTAGGTTGGAAAAGACCTTTAAAATCATTAAGTCCAACCATAATTTATTTCAGTACATCAGTGAAAATGTGTTCTAATCCCACCATTTGAAGAATAAACACAGCAACATCTGAAATTAAAAAGTCTGTCTGCCTGCTTCACTTGCTAATAGAAGTTGAATAACAGTTTGCACTCCTATTTTAAATCTACATAATCAAAGCTATTAAAGAAACATGTTACAAAGACTCAGCAAAACTTGACATTTTACTTCAGAAATTTGGAAATCCGGAAACATAGTGTATCTGAAGATAACGATATGCTCATTAGTCTTTCAGGCTATGCATGAAATTAAAAATGCAGAGCTTCATGCCTGCGTATACAGTGTGGTAGAAAATGGGATCAAGTTACCTTAGACAATTAGCAGCACGTATCAGAAGGTGGCAGCATCGCTTTGTCTGCTGTAATTGCAGCACACCTGCACTGCAATTTCAGTAAAAGAATTACTGCACCTACTAAAACGTTCTTTCTCTCTGATACGGTTCTTATAAATCTTTAGTTGAGCCCAACACTACAATGTTTTCCTGCCTACTACAAAACAGGAAAATTCGCAATGTGCTTTTCCCATTTCTGGGCAGTATTTTTGTATGTGACTCAGGGCTGGGTTTTTCTTGCGCTTGAAAACATGTTTATGGGAAAAAAAAACCATACCAAAAAACCCACAAAACACCAACAAACACTGCATAGATATTTTGGGATGTAGCATGTATTTTCTCAAATATTATTAAATAGATGAATATTTACTTGGTTTCAATTGGAGAGTTTGGGAAGTTATTTTAGAAATGAAAGCTTTTTTCCTTCATTAAACATACGCTACTTCTACACAGAGACGGCACAGTTGCAGGTCTTGATTCCTCTACTCCTTATAAAAGTGCATAGTCTTATTTAACATATTTTTACTTAACACTTTATTGACATCACTGAGGTACTTACATCTATAAAGCTAAACAGATTTGCAGGTTAGGGGCTTTATGTACTGCTTTTTGACCAGCCACGTGTGACATTATGGATGCCATTCTACAAATAGTTGAATAGTTTATTCACTGAGCCCTGTCTGAGTTTCTATTGATTTCACTGAATCACTAATGTAAGTGAAGTTGCTTATATGCTGTTTTGCTGGACCAGAAACTCACAGCATGGTGGTACTGTACCATGCCTTTTGTGTATAAGATCTTCCAAAATGCAAGTGCCAAGCAGTGATAGCCACTAAGTAGCGGAAAAATGAATCACCAGTTTTAAAAAAATGCAGGGTAATAGTCAGCATACTAAAAACTACAAATGAACAGCAGCCTGCCATTTTACACAACCGATTTTCAATCACCAGGCTCCAAAACCAAAAATAAATTACACATTCTAACAGGGCATGTAAGCGTATGTGTAAGCATACAGACATGCACAGATGCACACAGACTGACTCTTCTCTAGGAGTACAGGCATTACTGTAGGAAAGGAATTCTGGAAGTAAAGAAATGTTAATCACAATAGGTGTCGGTGTACCTCATGGTATAATGCACTGATAAACTTTAGATGATGAGTTACCAGGTACCATGTCATAAGCAGCATAAATTAACACGATACGACATGCAAAAAAATCCCAAACAAACCCACACCTAATCCATCCACCTGCAAATGTACAGACCAAAAGTGTACAAACCCAAATTTGAACTACCTCTAAGTAACTTTTCCTTCTTTTTCCCCTGGACTAGTTTGAAACACTTGTTTTCTACTACTGAGATTTCTGTCAAACACTGTTTCTAATCTAACCTGTCTCCATTGCCCATATGTTCCCTATAGGCTGCAAGCATTTAAAGTAAATAGGCAATATTATTAATGGAAAGATGCCTCAAGATAACGGTCGTCTTCTTACTAGACAAATGCCAAGATGATATTTTTTGAAGTAAGAGGCATATATCCAGGGACATGCTTCTGATCTCATAAGTTGAGTTCTATTATGCCAGACAACAGGCAATGTACATTCTAACATATCTCATGTGCCCTGCTCTACGAAATGGTGGTGACTCTGCACGCCAGTGGCTCTAGTGGAAAGCTTTGTCCTGGGAGAGCCTGTGTCCTTGCAAAGACTCTCATTAATACAACTTGGGTCTGACTCCACCAGCAGCTCTTGTGATTCACAGTACGAAGGCAAGCAGAGCTAAAAAGAAAGGTAGCCACCTATGAAGCATAGCATCAAATCAATTAGCCCATTTGCTGCCGTGGTGTTTCAACTTCCTACACTTTCATTTGTAAACTTTGCCTGATTAACAGAAAGGCAGATTTCCTCCTCACTTTAGCCATTTATTCATGTACCACGTTAACAACTATGGTAATCTTTCATATATCTCCTGAGAAAAGTTTTCAAAGTAGTCAGTGCAGACTACTGCTCTGTGACTTCTTCATGCATGCTTTACATGTTTGTTTATAGAGCCCCTGATCATGTTCAAGATTTCTATTCTGTTGTACTAATTAAAAGGAAACAAAAAAACCCAAAAAGTATTTTCAAAGCTAAGTGAACAAGGACATGGAAATTGTTCCGCTAAGTGTGATGTTGCCATTTGATTTACTGTTCAGACAGTGATGAAAATCAGGAGGAAGCAAAGCACAGGGAGCTTGGCTTTGCCAAGTATGTTAAGACTTCTTCGCTGCAGTACCCATTGTGGCACGCACTTGAAAAATGTACAACCAGAACCACAGATTCATCAGTTGGTTTGGGTGCCTAGGAGTGGACTGCAGTGAGAGCTGTGATGATGGTCAAATTTTAAAAAAGCTTAAGAAATGGAAGCATGTAAGATGGTTACAGAGCATAAAACCAGTCACAAAGTATACAGAGATTGATGTATGTCTGCTTAAAAACTTGTCATTTCACGGGATCCTTTAGAGCTATGAGAATTGACAGCACCTGAGTATCTAATACTGAATAAACAAACCTGTAGGCCAAAAAGCAATTTTCCTTTCCCTAATACAAAGAGAGGACAGCCCAGGAGATAAGCATATGTGAGGTCTGAGGAAGGCGGACATAGATGACATGCACAGAAAAAGAAGATAAAGAGGGTTTATGACCTTTTATTAGCCATCAGAAATAACCTGACATTTTCTTTGTCTATGCGTATCATTGGTAAAATATTCAGGGATAAAACAAAAGGGAGTTTAACAAAAGCACATCCTATGTGACAAAGGAGTTTTGGAAGGAGCTTTGAAATCCTCACATAGCTTCTCCTGTTGCTTGTACAGAAATCTCTTTGCTTTTACACTAACAGCTCAGTATGTCAGAATTAGTGTTAATTTGTGGCTGCTTGCTACAGAATTATTTACCAATTCTTTGAAAATTGGTATTAGTGGCGAATTACATTAAATAAAAGCTGAACTGATTTTAATCAGATCGAACATGCACTTAAAAAGCAGAAAGAATCTCCCTTAAAAATCCATGAAAAAAAAAAAAAGCTAGGTGATAGTTTTTAATGGTCAAACCGAATAAAATAACCGCTTAAATTGCACCTGGATTAGCTACAGATGTTCTGGATTAGGAAAGGAAAGCTTTTGAGAGACTCTTTGGAGTGTCCACTAGGTGGCACACAGCGACCACGTTTAGGTCATCTTATCTCTACAAAACCTCCCATTCATACAGCAGATAAAGAACTGCATTATTAATTTATACCACTGCATCCACTCTACACCTAATATTTGTTTAGCCAGCTGTTTCCTCTAATCCTCCTTAAATACCATTGATTGAAATCCTAAGTATATTCAGACTTTTTTTTTTTTACCCCAAAGAACATTTTGTTACCTCCCAGTTACAAGCTACCTTTTCAAGTACAGTACTGTGTGCTACAGTTCCTAACAGTGGAGACAGAATGTCTAATATTTCCTCACAAGCAAAAGAAGCAGCTTGCCATATGAAAACAATTTTTTTTCCAAAACTTTTCATTTTCAGAGAGTTTTAAGTAATGAAATACACTGCCAGGTTTACAACGACACAGAAATGCAAAGTATTTCAACTTGCAAGGATAGTTTAACTACCGCTTCAATGAAAAGGCAAATGAAAAGCAGAAAATATTAATTTCAGTGCTCACACTTTAATCCTTGTAGTGAATTGGAAAGCTTTGAATATATTTAAATATAAACCATTGCAAAGACACTCTTCACTGGAAGATCTCAAAACACTTTTTAAAGGTTGGTCAACATTATATCCAGATTTTTACTGAGGGGCAAGGAGGTTAAGTGACTTGATTAAGTAAGTATTGATAACAGCTCTTTTGGCTCCAGACTGTGACTAATAGCAGACTTTCTTTTAGTGACTTTCTTTTAGTCACATATCAGCATAAAAACTGAGAGGCTACAGACCTGCAGTAGAAAATGCTCTTCTCATCCTTTTATAAACTGTAAAAACAGAGGTGCACTGCAGCATGCCACAGAAACCCTCCACCCTTTCCTGAAACCTCTCCCTCCCAGCTCCAAGCCTTTGTACTATTTTAGGGTCTTTTTTAGTAGCTTCTATTTGTTTTAACCATGCTAACTGAAAATGAGAGGAAACTGAACCCGCTAGGTTTATAATGAAAGGATGCTTTGCTGTGAATTACACTGTCAGTCATGTCTCTGAAGAGGACACTGCTGTAGATAATATTTTCCTTCATAATGACACAGGTTTTTTTTCTCTCTCTCACTAGCATCTGCTTAGGCATTCAGGAATCGTATTAGGAAGGCAGGCCTTTTGGCACAATTTCAGTGCAGAGCAGCAATGTCTTGACTATGACACTGACTTTTTCTTACTTAACTTTAAAAAGCTGCTCTCTACAAAATTCTTATTCCCATTTTGCTTTAACTGCTATGTTGAAAAGTATCACAGATTAATCTCTTCTTGTTTTCTTTCTGGTTCTTCCTGCATTCTCTCTTCTTTCCCCCATCACTAAATGTAATACAGGTAAGTATACAAGGGTTAGATCCTCAGCTAATGCTGAGGATGGCAACTCCATCTAATGGAGGGCAACTCCACTTAGCTATTCTTTATGGGAGTTAAGAACTGCCTCCTTTAGATAGAAAAACCAAGGAAGCATGAGCTGTCTCTTTGTAGCACCAGAATTTGGCATTCTGTCTGACACACCTTGGCATGAAACTGCTGACTCCTGGTTCCCTCTCCATAGGAGCTGATAATAATTTTCCTGTTTATGATACGTTTCTCCACGTGCTGAAAATACTCTGTCTATAGAAACAGTGTTTATTGAGAGGGTGTGTATCCATAGTTACACAGCCTCACTGCATCTATGTTTTCAACTGCCACATCATACATATTCCTAACAATGTTTTCCTTAAAAAAAAAAAAAAGAGGAATTTTTCCAGATTGCTTATTTCCACATTTGGGCACTGAAACAGTCTTGCTAGCCCTTAATACAAACTCATCGCTGTTAACAATCTACATGACTTTCTTATACGCACTGCCAGGTTCCCAAAGTCTCCTGAAGTTGCTGTATCAGTTAAATGACATCACACAGAAACATATATGCCAACATTTTCTGCCCTGGAAGATCCTAGCAGTAATTGATCCCCTTCCTAATGATATACAAATAGCAATGTATCTCCTTAATTCAAACATGCAAATGCTTGCCAACCCTTTATATCTAAAACTACCACACAAGTAGTTTTGCCATGAAAAATGTTTTGAATGGCAACTTTACATGTATTTGACCCCCAAAAAACAAATAAACAGGAAGTAAAATGACAGTTATCATAGCCATGGACCAACTAATGTGCAGCTACACATTCAAAGTGCTTTGGCATCCTAACCTTCTTGGTGAGTGAAGATGGCACAGAAACCTGTGCCAAATGTTATTCACGCTTTCTCTGAGAATAAATAGCAAAATATGACATCAGTATGTAATTTATCACATCTTATCAAAACCTTTTTCCTTCTAACTGGATGGTCAGTACTTTATGCAAATCTATTTCCAGCCCCTGAAATTCTTGCTGAGTCTACATCTTCCTTTTCTTACGTCCTAAAAACTCTTAAAAGCAACTGACTGGATAAAGAAATACCTCAAGAAAGGCAAATCTCTGTGAAATGTATAATCCCATAGGAGGAAGCCACAGAGCAGAAGTATCCAATTTTTGTCTTTCAGTCGAATCTGCAGTTGCAATATGATCTCTCCTTTGGTAACACAGAGCACTTAAACGCATTGAAGTTAGCCAGTTTCAATCCGTCTTTCGCCCTCATCCCCAAAAACCGCCTCAGCTGCCAAATTAGAACGCTTGAAAACCCCTTCAGTGCAACGCTGGATCTGATGCCACAGACATTACTTACTGGATCCCCATCCGACTTAGAGAAATGAAGGAGTAAAAACCTCTCCCAAAAGTTTGGTTATTTTACCTTGCGCAGAGCTCCCGAGTTGAGATGCTCTCAGAACTCCCCAGCAGTTTGAAACAGAGGGCAGCGAAGTGCGGAGGAAGTTTGTGGTGCTCACCTTAAGTCAGTGTGTGCGTGTGTGTGCCTATGTCCCGAATGTCTCTTTGTGGCTCTGGGTGGCAGAGGACCTGATTCAGGGAAGAGAGAGCCACTTTCTCACCGAGAGGAAAAGAAAAGCAACACGTCATGAGTTAAGTACGCCTCCAAGATGTCTTAATTACAGCTCAACGTGCTTTCCATTCAGACCCCAGGAATGAGAGGAAAAAATAAACCCACGCGGTTTCTCTCTCACACACACCCACACCCACCCACACACCCCGTTCCAGCACGCTGCTGCCCTGTCCCGCCTGTCCTTGCCCCTTAGGACCTGCCCTCCCAGATCCGCACCTAAAAAAGCCTCTTGTACCGCACACAAGAAGTCCCGAGCTAAAAACACCACACGGGGCTAAAAAAAAAAAAAAAAAA
>NW_010272113.1:90503-91967 GCF_000690775.1 Eurypyga helias
TTGGTAGTGTGTGAAGGGATCATTGAATTTAGGGTGTGCGACACCCTGAGAAATGTGAGACTTCTGACCGCCTGCCTCTGCTTGCTCCCAGCCCCCGCTCCTTATTTGCCCCCCACCCCAACTCTGAGGGTGGGAACTTGGTTTCAGGTCGGGTGAAAGTGATGCATGAAAGCCGGGAGGGGGGTGGGGTGCGTGTGTGAGGTGTGGTGGGATGGAAACAGCTGGACCTAACAGGATCCCGTTGTGGTTTTGTTTTACCCCCAACTTCCAATTGAATTATTAATCCAGAAAACAACCCCATCTTCTCCTACTACACCCCAAATGCAGACCATGGCTTGCCCACAGCACCAACATCACAAAGCCCTAAAGTCAGGCAACTGTTGGCCCCAAGTCTTCAGGCAATTTCTAAACACCACCTCGGGTCAAAGTCCTCCTCCAGCATCAAAAATCTCTGCATTATGGTGCATTTCATTTGGGGAGACACACAGCCCCAAAGCAGCCTGCTAACATCCCTGCAGTGTGTGGCTTTAACTCCCTAGGTCCTATGGAATGAAAAGCATACACGTGAAACCTCGCCTCTTGCAACTACAGACAAAAGGTGCTGATGTTGTGGTATCTATAAATGTGTCTGTTTCTTACAAACAAGCAAAGCCAAAACCCCAAATGAAATAACAAAAGGAAAAAGAGGGGGGAAAAAAGGCCAAGCCTTGAAGATGGCGAACTGGGGCCCAAATAATCTTATTTGAATTGAAGGCAAGTTTAGTTGCTGTTCCTTCAGTTGAAAAAAACATGGTTCTTGATGCCTGATCTCCCACCAGCGGTAGGAAACGTACGCCCAAATCCTCAACCTTCAAATTCTGCCAGGTTAGAAAACGCAGGTAACCCCGGCAACTTGGTCTTGCAGATTCACTTTACCCCTTCCCCCCGCCTTTCTCTAACGCTAAACAGAAGAATGTAACTGTGTCACAACCACTGCAACTCTCCGACATCATTTTTCAGCAGGGACCCTGCTAAGCTTTTATCATTGTGGGTGTCAAACTCTCAGCCTGCACCATCAAAAGAGGCTGCAGCCCATCAATCCTACTTGATCCGGAAACGGCAGAGCCCAACACATCCTGGTGCAAAAGCACAGCCGAAGACGTGGGGTGTAGCAGTCACCAAGCAGGGGTCAGCCGCTGCTGCGTCTCATCAGCTACTTCACAGCAGATCCCACCCGAAGCAAAAAACCCACCCAAAAACGGACTCTGCCTAGAAATATCGGGGTACTGGTTTGTGGTTATCATTAAAAGTGAAAAAAAAAAAAGAGGTGCAATGTACTTTCTCGGTGTAAAAGAAATAGGTGCAGATGGCCACAAACGAGGATGTCGGGTGCCAAGAGGGAAGGATAAGCTGGAGGCCGCCTCCCCTCCGGCGTCTGACCCGGACCCATCCCGGCCCGAGGCGGTACCCGCGCTCCCTCCGTGC
>NW_010272114.1:431-645 GCF_000690775.1 Eurypyga helias
TTTTTTTTTTTTTCTCTCCCTCTCTTTTTTTTTTTTTTTTTTTTTGGAAGGAGCCAGCAAACCTTTAAAAAGGAAGGACAATTGATTTTTTTTGGGGGGGAGCTTAAGTGAACCTTTACTTTGGCAGCTGGTTGTGGAGCAGGTAAGTTTCTGGCCTTGTGTCTAACCGTCTCTGTGCAATTTCTCGTGTCTCCTGATTTGTTTGTTGTTGGGG
>NW_010272115.1:0-2458 GCF_000690775.1 Eurypyga helias
GCCTGCACCCAAGGGCGCCCAGGCGAACCCCCAAACGCCACCGCCTGCCCTGAGCCGGGGACCCCGGGGACAGGTTGGGGCAGGAACTGTGCTAACCCTCCCCCAGCCAGCCCGGAGTGTGGGAAGGTTGGGACCTCAGCCATGGGCCACAGCAGGGACAGGCGAGGACAGCCACCATGCCTGGCAGGGACCAGCTGGTCTGTCACTGCTTCCATGAATGTTCTGTGTCTGGGGTGTCCCTGCTCCAGGCCAGGCCACCTCCCCTGGCAGTGGGTCCATCTGATGGCTGTGGGCCCAAGGAGGGACACTGGGGCCCTGCCAGGTCCCCGTCCCCATGATGTGGCCATTGCCGTTCCTGTCTCAGAGGGTGCCCTTGAGCTGATCCGCTGCCCAGGGAGCCCAGCCTGGGAGTTGGTTGGCAGTGGGACCACGTCCATCCCTGGCAGGGTTAGCTGTGCCTGACAGTACCCCATGGGACCACCCGCACAAGGGCCATCAGTCTGGAGCGGCAGAAGGGACGCTGCAGAGAAAGACCTGGAGTGGTCCAGCAAGCAAAGAGGAGGAACTGGGCGCACACGGGACAAACGCAAACACCCTGCAGCATCTTCTGCAGTCCCTCCCTGCGGCCGAGCACCGCAGCCCGAGGGGGTGTGCGGGATGCAGGGGGAGTCACTGCTGGCTGGGTTATTGGGGCCTCTTTGCAGGCATGCAGTGTGCTGCTGCGCCGCAAACCTCCCTTCCCAGACCCCCCTCCGGCCTGATCCTGCCAGCCCTGTGCCCAGCCCTGCCCGAGGAAGCCTGGGGAAGCAATGTGCTGGGGTGGGAGCTGCGCTGATAAGGACCATCGTCCCATGCTTCCCATTAGCCTCTTGCCTTTCCGTCGCTAACCTCGGATGTGGCCAGGGCAGGAAGCTGCACTCGGGCAGCCCATGGTTCATCTGCGGTGTGACGCCGACCCATGGGCTCGCACGGGTGCCAAGAACCCCATTAGTGCCCACCCCGGTCCCTGCTGCTGCTGCCAGAGCCTCTCAGCCTCCAGCTGCCCATTTCAGAGATGGCTTCTCTCTGACGGGCTTCTACCCTGGCACCCTTTGCCTTTACTCACAGCTAAACCTCTCTCCTGCAAGATCTCCCTGATAGTGGGTTTTGCAGGGTCTGGTAACTCCAAACCCGAGTGTGCGGGGTCAGCAGGGACAGTCAGGGTCTCTCCTTCGCAGGACCTGCCATCCCCATGCACATCCTCCTGCAGTGGCTGCCCGCAGTGGGGGAGATGTCAAGTGAGGAGCCTCTGGCCCCCCCAAGAACCCCTTCCCATAAGTACCTCTGGTTTGCTCTGATGTGCGCAGGGTTCATCTGGCTCCCAGCTGTGCTGGCACTAAATGGTCCCTCTTCAATACCTGATTCCCTCGAAGTGCTGCTGGTCCCAGGCCAGCTGGCAGAGGCAGCTTTGCACAGGGCAGCACCCGGCTGCTTGGCCCCCAAGCCCACCCCAGCATATGGCCAGTCCTGGGGCAGAGCCACCACGTCCCCCGCCCTGCTGGCAGCGAGCGGCGGGTGAGTATCTGGGTCATGGTTGTGCCAGGGCAAGGCAGGGAGAGCAGGACAGGGAGGGGATATGGTGAGGTTTGGGGTGTGTGGCACAGAGCTGTGGTGTACCCTTGCCCAGCTGTGGTGCCATGGTGGGGAGATCCCCCGTCCAGACACTGTGAGGAGAAAGACTGGATCCTGCTGCACCCAAGAGCATCCCATGGCTGTGAGTCCCAATGGGAATGAGCAATGGGAACAGCTGAGCGGCATCACCCCACGGGCTCCTGATCCCCAGCCATGCTGGGGCGAGCACAGGGAACACCCTGGGGTGAGGATGCACACACGTGCTTGGGGACAGCACCCTGAGAGCGTGGTCAGGCACAGGGCGAGGGGCAGCTGGAGCAGGACCTCTGAGCTATGGCACCACTGTGGGGGAGGGGAGGAATTTGCCACCTTCCAGGGAGGGGAATCCCAGGGGACATGGGAAAGGCCAGTAGTTCCTTGGGTACCCGGAACCATCACACCGAGGCTTGACCGCGTGTCTCAAGGGGACTGACACCTTTGGGGCTGCCACTGCCATCCCTTGGGAACTGGAGAAAACAAAGAACAGCAAGTTTTCGCTTGTCTCATGGAACAAGCAGGGGTCATCCCCATGTTGCGGCAGTGAATCATCATTGTGCTCTGCCAGCTGCCTGCGCTGGGATGGGGTTGTACCCCCTCTGCCACCCCGACCCCTTCTCTGCCCTGCAGGGCTGATGGTGCAGCTGGCGACAGGGCCGAGGGCAAGGGTGCTGCAATGCCGGATGAGTGCCAGCACCCCCAGCCCTGCAGCCAGTCTGGATGCGGCCCCGGAGGAGGATGTTGCAATGCCTGGCCCCATCCCAGCCCCTCGTGGGACCGGCATGTGCCTCGGGTGTGTGCGGCGGCTCCC
>NW_010272115.1:2606-3471 GCF_000690775.1 Eurypyga helias
CGAGCTGTGTGTTGGCCACAGTGCCGACGCGTGCAGCACACATCTCAGGCTGCTTGCCCAGAACATGGGGATGCAGAGAGGGGCCAGATGCAGGATGAGCCCCTGGGTTTGGTGTCAGGGTTGGCTTGAGGTTTGACTTCACAGTGGGACAGAGAGCAGGTGGCAGTGCCACCCTGCAGGAGCGGGAGGCAGGGGTGCTGGGAGCACCACAGCAGGGTCTTTGCAAAGGCAGTGAGTCAGGATACGTTTGGGCATCTCATGAGGGCCATCGGGCTGGGGATGGCGTCAGCCAGCGTCATGGGTTGGGGCAGATGGGGTGGCAAGGACATCCACAGCCTGGAGAAATGGGTCCCAGGAGGAGGGGAGGCATCTGGTCCCAAAGGTGTTCAGTCCCCACTGTCACCATGCCTCTGCCCTATCCCACATCACCCTATTTTCAGCCTGGACTAATTAGGGATGCAGGCAGCAGCCCTGGGGCTTTGCAGACGCCAGTTGCTTCCCAGCCCTGGGTCGCTGCCCAGCAAGCCATGGGCTGGGCTGCTCACGGCCACAGCCATCCTTGTGCACCCTGTCACAGCCCCCAGGCCGATGGCCCAGGGACAAACCCTCAGCTCCAGCTGCGGTGGGGCCAGGGTGGGGGAGAACAGGGATGTCACATGTGCCAGCCAGCCGCGTGTCCCACAGCTGTGGGTTGGCCACAGTGCTAGCGCCGGGGGGTGCAGCTCACAGCTCCAGGCATGGATGTCCCATTCTGTGCCTCGGTTTCCCCACTACACTGTGGTAACAGGGCCTCCCCCCATTGAGCCAGGGGTGCGGAGGGCAAGGCAGAGGGATGGCAGGGAGAGTGTCAGGATCAGGTCCCCGT
>NW_010272115.1:3510-3894 GCF_000690775.1 Eurypyga helias
ACATGCCATCCTTCAGCATGGGTGTCTCCCCACCACAGTGGAGCGCAGATGTCCGCAGGGGTGTCTGGACACGTCTCCCCTGCAGGGGAGGGAGCTGGTGCATTGGAGCCAAGCTCCTAGTGCCACGCTTCTCCAAACACCCACCACGCCGGATTATGGCCTCGTGGCAGCAGCCCCATGTGGCTTGCGGCCGGGGACAGTTAATCCCGTCCAGCTGCGGGGCTGGGGCCCCCACTGCTGCACCCAGAGCAGGGCCAGCCCAGCACATGCTGTGGTCCTGGGAGGGGTGTCCCTCTCCGCAGCCCGTGGAGTGCCCCACGTTTGCAGGCTCAAGGTGGGTGATGGGTGGGCTTGGCCTTGGGGGACCAGCCCTAACCCCTCCCC
>NW_010272116.1:0-3022 GCF_000690775.1 Eurypyga helias
TATGATTCTGTGATTCTATGATGGCCACAGATTGAATTAATTGTTTTTGTTTACAATTACCTTCTTACTGTACCAAACTGTCCAGATCCAATCCAAGTGCACTTTAAATCACGCTGTAGGCTTCTACAGGCAACCTCAAACCGAAGCTGTTTTGGGATATGTTGTGGGTTGTTTTTTTTTTTCCTCAGAAGTGCTAAGTGACTGCAGTTAGCTGTGCATATTATTTACAACATTTCAGCAAGCCACACATTAGATGTGGTTCCCAGATTTGTCTCTTTTTCAGCACACAGCAGCTTGAGACCATTTGTGGCTCTGCCTTTCACCTCATCTGCTTTGACTGCGGGTTGCCTATTGAAACAGGCATCCTCAAACAACCTGCTCCTGTTGTTTCCCCTTGCACCCTCATGGGGTGATTTGGACCAACCAGCTGATCTGATAGAAGAATAATCCCCAAAAGCAAAGGAACTGTTTCCATAAGATCAGCTGACAGCTACACGGGACTAACAGCACAGGTGGTGGGAGCACACTGCCGGGCAGTGCACAGCAGGACACCCTTTGGCAACCTCCTGCGGTTGCCCCATATCGGTGTAACCCTAACCCTGTTGGGGGAACAGACCCTCGTTCTTTGGTCGCTCATGACTCTCCACTGCAGGCACCAGTACGGGAAAGCTCTGAAAGCTACCAGGAGATATGCTGCCTTAGAAAACACAGCTTGGGGTTATCACCCTGCCTTTCCTTTGATGCAGTTTTTGTTTGTGAAAAACGCTGCTGCGCAGGAGGTTTTTACTTATTCTGAATAATTGTTATTTTAAAATTCCTTTTCTAGGACACCGTCCAGAGCTGCCATGCTCCATATGGGCAGGGAAGTGAGGGACGGACCTTGTACTTTGAAAAGACAAGTTAAGTCATCTGTAGTACTTGTCATCTGGCTTTCCGATATTCCCACCACCTCAGGAGAACACAACAGGAAAAAGTAAGTATAATGGCAGTTGCAAACCCAATCTTTTTCAAACTTAAATGAACAGACCACCAAAAAAGCATGTCAAGAAAGAAGTTTTTTAAGAGTGAACCCACAGTGGAAAGTCTGGGATGGAAAACTGGAAAATGCAGGAAGTGGTTTGTGGCAAACAAACTGGGTTTGTCTGAGTAGGGAACTTCAGGAGCTTGATGAGGAGCGTCCTGTTTTGATTTGTGTTTTTGATTTGATTGGGTCATAGCAAAAGTTGAAATGTCTTCTTGCATCATCAGTAAAACATGAAGTAATGAGCACTTATGCCCTCTGCGCAGGATTTGCTTCTCTGTCATCACATTCATGCTTAAACATAACTAAATCGATGTCTGTAGAAACACAAAAGGATGTGAATCCCACTGACTGCAAAGTAAGCTCACCAGCGAGCCCACAAAGCTGCCATTTAAAAACTTACTAGTATTTATAAAATACTTAAAGATTTGCACTTCTAATTAGAAAAACTGATAATTAATTCTAGCTGTTAGCTGTTCTTAATTGGAAGTTTTCTTCAGATGGGAATAAAAAGAACAATAAAGGTTACAAGTGACCTTTCAGAAGTCATACATATGTCAGTTGGTTTCCAGGAAACTCAACAGTTCCCTAGCCTGAATTTTGGCTCCTACAGTATAACAAAAGTTTTATTTCAGAATACAGTTAAACAGTTTAACCCCAGTTAAAGAAAATAATGTGTTACATTAAGAGAAAATGAGGATAGTTGATCTGTGTAGATGAGCAGCTTTTCGTGAATCAGGCCTGAGAACTGCAGGTACAGGGCTTTTCGTTTCATTCTCCCACCCCATTGCCTCAGTAACCATGCAGGGCAGCTAATGAGCCTCCCCTCCACACACCTGCCCCAAAGCTTTAGAAACCAGCAGATAATTTTGATCATGTTTAACAGAAATAGATTACGAAAGTTTCCAATGGGCAGTCTGGAGGCTGCATGTCCTGGCCACGCCAGGTCACACGCATTTACTTGGTCCCCCAGGAACCGAGATACTGAATTTGGGTTCCCCAGCAGGAAATCAGCACTGATAAACCTATTAACTGCAGATAGGGCGTGTGACTTAAGAGCAGAGGAGAGATGGATGGAGGCAAAACTGAAGGTGCTACTGTAGGAGCAAGGGTAGGAAATGCCAGAAGGAAGGAAAAGGTTGAGGGAACTGTGGTATGGCCAGACAACCCCACGGGTAATCAGCCTTCATCATTCTGCTGTGCACAAGATAAATTAACAAATGCGTTTCCTTAGTAAATCCTACCTGTCTGCTTTAAGCATCCAGGCATATCTTTAAGGGAAGTACCCCTTCCATTCTACAGGATTGCGGAAATAAAAAACCGAAAAACCAAATGCTTGCTGGAAGCCGAATAACATGGTGCAGTCGAGCAGCAGCGTTCACTGTCCCATAGGGCTTCCACGGGAGGACAAGGCTGCACACCAGTGCAGCACGGGACAACACCAAGCACCCCCTGCCCATTCAAACACTTGCCAAGGTGTTAGCAGTCCTCTGTTAACCTCTTCTCAGCCCCTGTAACGACTTTAAAGCTGATACTCGCTGGAGTCACACTCAACCCTCAAGCAATCCCCCCGAGCCTCAAAACTGTTCATAGTCTCTGCCATGTTCTTCTAACACAGGCTGGACCACCCCATTTCTACTCCCTTCCTATTCAACAGGGAGGTGCCCT
Source organism: Eurypyga helias (assembly GCF_000690775.1). Classification (NCBI taxonomy): domain Eukaryota; kingdom Metazoa; phylum Chordata; class Aves; order Eurypygiformes; family Eurypygidae; genus Eurypyga; species Eurypyga helias. The sequence continues at coordinate 2,690 of NW_010272116.1, forward strand.
CCTCCCCACATTTTTTCTCCAGATCAAATGGAATGCTATCCAATGCTCTCCTTCTGTGTCCACTCCTTCCCAAAGTAATCCCACCAAGCAAGAGTTCTGCCATCCCAAAAATGCTGACAAAAAGCCTTTGTCACCACTTATTATCAACCAAGATAAAGGCCCTGAAACGATGAGAAAGGTTTCACCACTCAATTGATCTTGGAAGAGCATGTATAGTTCTGTATCTAGAATGCTCTTTTTAGACTCAGAAGAGTTTACAAATCCATTTCCTTCTTGTCCCAGAAAATTTAGTCTGTCGCATCTAATTTCTAGAGTTTCATAGAATCACAGAAT
>NW_010272117.1:0-27218 GCF_000690775.1 Eurypyga helias
AATTAATTATATTAATTAATTATATTAAAGTCAACCCTTATTTTAACCACCCATGAATTATCTTGTACCATGAACACCCAGTGACAGCACAGAATGATATTACTGAAAGAAAACATCCCCCAGGAAGCACTACTTTGAAACAAGACGTAAGAAAAAGCCAAAGAATTTGGCAATGAATTACAACAAATCCACGAGTGGATTTACATTGTATAATACCTACAGATTGTTTAAAGCTTATACTGGCTTAGGCAAAATAGATACTGAGCACTCGTAAAATCAATTAAAAAAAAATCACCAATATCAAATGTGTCAGCACAATATCTCAGTGATTTTTCAGAGTTCAAATATTACTCCTATTTTGTGGCTGGGGAAAAAGAGAACACCGGAAAAATAACTGCAGAATAAACTAGGGTGTGAATTTAGACTGGTCTCAAAAGCATGTGCTTATATTATTCCAAGATAAACAAAAGGCAGTCTATATCCTGCTTTACAAAGGGCAAAAGGAGTTCTGGTTTATGATGCCGCCTTTATTGCAGGCTCTGCAACTGCGCAGGCCCAGCTGCCACAGGGCAACGAGTGCGCTCCCTATGTTCCGAAAACAACTTTCAACAACACTCACCTGACGGTTCACTGATTTAAGAAGCCCCAAAACTGCCCAGTGCATATTTAACAAGGTAATCACTCTAAATTCTTTCTACCCAACTCCCCAAGGATGGTAGCATACATAGAAGTATGAACAAATTGCTCGCAACCTCTGAAGTTTTTCTTGGGAGAGAAAGAAGGTGATTCATATTTCCAGTTATTTGAATGTATTGCCTAGTCGAATTTTCTCCAACAGATAAGGTCCAGATTTCCAAACGGGTAGCAACAACCTGGCCTTCTGAAAACAAAACTTAATCCACTATGTCTTGCATTTTCCACAGAAAGAAAACACCGTAACAGAAGATACAGAGAAAGTAAGTATTTCTGAACAAGGAAACGACCTTTCAGAAGTATAACCCTACCTGAGTTGTGCTTTAAGTTCAGTAAACCTGGGTCGCCTACTAGGGTCGTATGCCCAGCACTTGGTCATAAGGCTGTAGAGGGTAGGAGGGCAGTTCGGAGGCATTGGGAGCCGCTCGCCGTTCTCAATTCGCCCAATCACATCGTTGTTCTTCACTCCCTGGAAAGGCTTTACCCCATGCATTAGGATCTCCCACATACACACACCTGAGAAACATACACAAAAATTTTTTTCCTAGTGTGAGCAAACAACAAAACCCATTAAAAAAAGAAACAAATCCCAATTTTGTACAGCCAAACAACGCGATCTTTTCTGAAGCGTATAGCTAGGGAATCAGCTTTGACTTACCGGCTGGCAGCAGAGAGGAGTGATGGGCAGGACGGTTACGCACGCGGTATCAACCTGAACTATTTATGAGGAAGCATGACCCACAGCTGGCTCACGGCAGCCTGGCGTCACAGTTAGCTACCTTTTCCCTGCTGTAAATCCGAATGGTTGCTCATATTCAAATCTACCTTTTTTATGAGTAGAATGAGCTGTGTTTGCTTTTCCCTCTGACTAGTTCCAACTGGCTTGTTTCAACACGTAGAGCACATTTTCACTTTAAGGGTGTTCTAACGCTGGCATCGATCCAAATTTTTTGTGCTGAAACTATGTAATAAAACAGTTTCTGGTCAAACTGTGTTAGAAGCACAAAGGGAAAAAGGATCTGTCAAGTTTAGGGTTGGCCAGAATGTTCTGTAAGCTTCATTTTTCTAACTGCAGACTGTACTAGAGTTTTCTTCAAACTGTTATAAACCTGCTAAAATTCACACACCCTCTCCTCAAAAACACTCCCGTTTTATTTTGTAAGTAGGGTGCACCCTTACTTGTCTGTCCTGCTCTTACTTCAAGTCTCATCATCTTTGTTTCCTACCACAGCCAACTTTTGCTCTTGTCTGTCCAGACCAGTAGTCTGGACCAGTTTGAGCACAGGTGACCAGATTCATATAAAAACTTGCCTATTTAGGAAAAAAAGATCAAGGTTTCAGGATATGCCCGTTTACCCTTATTTTTACTCAGCTTCTGGTCATATTTTGTAAGCCAGCAGGAGCTATCAAAGACAAGCAGGAATTTAGCATTAAAGATCTGGAAGCAGGACATCATGTAGGCTGATCTAAGGAAACAGGCCTATCACCTGCTAAAAATATAAACAGAAACAGCAAATAACAAAATATAACAAAAGAATCTGAGGGAAAAACAGCAGTAAAAAATCCTCTCTGTTATGACTATGATCCAATTTCTTTCTACCTTCATTTCTGCAAGCTTCTTACTAGGGGTGAAAAGACACATGAAGAAACTTCAGGCTCACTGAGTAGAAAAAGGAAAGAAAAATACAGAGATGGAAAATGTGCTGGAAGAAAACCGGATTTTCAGAAAGTAGAGTAAAACCAGTGCCAAATATCTGGAAATTATTCATTTAGAGTAGTTAAAACAAAACACTGAACTTCTCCAACTGGACACTTAAGAAACCTCACCGTTTGGTCCTCACTTACCAAACATCCACACATCACTAGCTGAGGTAAACCGTCGGAAGTTGATTGACTCTGGAGCCATCCATTTGATAGGCAATTTTCCTTTGGAAGCTATGGGGAAGGCAAGACAAAGCAGGCTTTTATTGCTACTACTGAGCTCAAAAATATGATTTTGTTCTCAGTGAAAAAAATTGCAGGCAAAACCCATCTCTGGTGAAGCACTTCAACTATGAAATTTTGTACATGGGATTTTGTGCACTCTCTGACCAGTTCTGGGCTTGTTCACCCTGGAGAAGAGACGGCTCCGGGGAGACGTTATAGCACCTTCCAGTACCTGAAGGGGCTACAAGGAAGCTGGGGGGGACTTTTTACAAGGGCCTGTAGTGACAGGACAAGGGGTAACGGGTTTAAATTGAAAGTGGGGAGGTTTAGATTAGGTATCAGGAAGAAGTTCTTCCTGGAGAGGGTGGTGAGGCACTGGAACAGGTTGCCCAGAGAAGCTGTGGATGCCCCATCCCTGGAAGTGTTCAAGGCCAGGTTGGATGAGGCTTTGAGCAACCTGGTCTAGTGGAAGGTGTCCCTGCCCATGGCAGTGGGGTTGGAACTAGGTGATCCTTAAGGTCCCTTCCAACCCAAACCAGCCTGTGATTCTACTGGTAGTCCTCTATTTGCCTAAACATTCAGCCTGAGTGATCTCCTTCAAGTTTTAAGTTAATTCTTATTTAAACAAGCAACTATTGCAGTTAAGAAGGTATGGGCACCAAATCTGAAACCTTCATAAAATTATAGCTAAGGAGTAGGTAGGTGTTTTAAAACGATTCATTACAGAAGGATAGGTTTTTTGGCCTTACATAAACAGAAAAAAGAACCAAGCGAAAAACCAAAATAATCCCTCAAACCTCCTAATAAAGTTCCTAACAACAAACCCCAAAAGCACAACAGGAAATGACCATGTCAAAAGTATTCCATCTCTCCTCTCAGCAATTAAAACGGTATGTGGCTCACAGCGATGTGAGAAAAATGAAACATAATGGAGTGTAAGGGGACAGATAAAGGCTATTTTAAAATATATGACTGAAATGAGAAAAACACTGAAGATTGTATTTATGAATGATTTCATAATATGCACTAGATTTAAATGCTACTGTTTGGTACCCTACATGCAATCCATATTCCTCTGCTGTATTTCCTATCTCAGACACCGCAGGACATCTCACAGCTACTAGTGCCACTTAAGATCAGCATTCCATCCAAAACGGGGGAAAAAGCAGGCTTCAAAGACTTTTTTTTGTACTTAACCTTCCTAATCCAGTGGCATCTGAAGCATGCATCACACAATGACAGCACAAACTAAAAATTTATTTGTAGGTAACCTTGAACTCAACGTAGGCTACCTATATAATGACATAAATATAAATATTATCTCAAACAGGCCTCAAATGTGGATAATCTTCTAAAAATCATGAAGAAAGCACTATAAGCTTGTCCTACAAAGTCGAATTTTACTTACGCATTGCCTACTTCTTGCAACTTAAATCAGATCCTGTGTTTCTTCTTCTTAAGCATACATGTAGGCATTTACCATCACCTATTAAATTGTTGAATAGTTTGCCTTTTTACGCAACAGCTAGACGAAGAATGTCTGGGTAATTCCTTTTGACAACAAACTCAGTATTGTGAGAAGCAATTCTGTTCTAACCGGCCTGCAAGAAGGATCCAGGGTGTCAACTTACCTTTATAGTAAGTACTGTCTTCCATGTATCGGGATAAACCAAAGTCACCTAATTTCACACAGTCAGTGGCAGATACCAGCACATTTCTAGCAGCAATATCCCTGCCAAACAGAGGAGACATTGTTTCTAGTCATTTAAAACCTTAAAGGTGGTGAAATGTAATTTGAAAACCATTATTAAAAACCAGAAGTATCACATGCCTTTGAGAGGACTGAATTGTTTTTCTGGTCACGGTTTGGGTGTGCGTGTACACAAAAGGACAACCACATATTTGTCTTCTGATTCTGAGAAGCTTACAGAAATGCTACAGCACACTTGATGCTTTCAAGTAATAACCGTCATCCGACAGTATAACCGTAAATATCAACATCTGAGGAAAAAGTTTATCTGCATCTATTTAAATATCACAGGCTAACAGTTTTTGGCAATTAGAATTGATGGAAAGAAGAAAATCTGCCTCCTGACCCTGCAAAGCTAAGGAATTGGTTTAAGATCTCAGTTCTGTACGAGGCTTCCTGGTAAGGAGTTCGATTTTCAGTGATGCCCAGAGGGATTATGCAAAGACTTGGGCATTTTTCTCTTGCAGTTTCCCAGGTGAGACACCCGCCTCACGCGTCTGCTGATTCTAAATTTCAGCAGTCTTGACTACCTATTGACAAATTTAGCTCTGAGCAGTGAAGTACAGTGAACTGAGCAGTGCTACTTTCTCCCATTTCAGGATGGTATGAAAAGTTGTGTTCTGAAATTTATTGCTAGAATTCAACAGCTACTTGGCCAAAATTCAAGTACCTGTAACAACTGCTATTTACAATATTCCGATATACATATGTATGTATATAAATACACCTAATACTTACATAGGTATGTGTTTGTATCTACAATACATATAACACACAGAATTTGAACTTTAAAACACAAATAAAATGCTTGACTTCAAAATGAAACGATACATGATAACTGGACCGCTGTGAACTTCTAATTGCATACAACAAGATGCTAAGGCCAGTCTCTTCTCTCTAGAAAGCTCATTGTCAAATTCAAGGGAATACAATTTATAACATACCCAGAAAGATGTTTAGGTTCATTTTCTGGTAAAGCAAGTACTTGTATTTTATAAATATTTTGCTTTTCCTATTCTTTACTTACAAAGACAGCTGCCCCTTGTTTTGCTTTTCTGTATTCCGAAGAATACAGCTGACCCGCAGCTTTAAAAAATTATTGTAACCACAAAGCAACAACTCAACTGAAATCTAATCCAATTAAATCTGGCCCCACCTCCGAGTCGATCTCAGAGAGGGCCAGCAGGTGTCTCTCTTGAAAAGGCTGTGATTTTGTGGCAGCGACGTACTGATACACAAATTGACATGAAAGAGGAAAGTGGACTTTAGGAGTTTTAAAGCATTGCTGCTGCTGCACATTCACTGTAAGTCAAGGAAAAGAAATGCAAAATGAAGGTTTCAAAGAACCCAACTATGTGTTGTGTTTGTCTTCACTTGAGCAAGTGTATCTCACAGCCAGAACACTGCCAGTCAGAAATGTGGTAATTTAGAATACCTCATATTCCCTAAAATTTCAAGTAGTTACATACAAAAATATGCACGTAAACATATATATGTATAAAATCTTACCTATGTACAAATCTTTTGCTCTCTAAGTAGGCAAGTGCTGTGCTAAGTTGGTAAGCGTAGAGTATCAGAGAGGCGAGATCCAAGCTGTATTTTCTTACTTGCAAAAACGATCTCAACTTTTTGCACAAAGAAGGAAAAAAAGGAAAGAAGTTAGGATGAAAATAAATAACAAATTTGAACAAGGCACATCTCAAATTGTAAAGTTTACATGAGTACCAATGGGTATGCCTTCCCTTAAGACTGGATGAGAAAAGAAAATCACTTTCCATGAAGAAATTTGACTCTGGTTAAATTAAAACTTTTTTTTTCTACCTGAAAACTGTTAGCCAAACAAAAAATAGAAGTTTTGTGCATTGCTCTCAGGCTCCTTTTGAAGACTGAAGGCACATGCTGCTGCTGCTCCAGAGTAAAGCACTCTTTGACTTTTTATGCATTCTTCCCTTGAGAACTGCATATGGTCTTGTCCTAATTTCAGAAAAACACAGTGCGTGGCCAATCTGAACACTGACTAGATCAGTATTGTTTTGGAAGCATTAATTTTAATCCACATTTGCTAAAACAGCTGGATTAAGCTCATGGTAGCCAATATCAATGCAGAATTTTTGTAAGCTATATTCCCAGTACAAGGCAGTTAGGACCTAGTGGAAGGTGGCACCACAGTCTCCTTATAAATTAAAACAAGAATTTGAAGCGTTTTGGGCACTGGAAAGGAAATTTGTAATTTTTTGACAGAAAATCACTTCTCCACCACAGGCTTTTCTGCCTTCTGTTTTTTTCTTGGACCACACATTGCACTTGATAATTACAATGACGATCTTACAATGCAGTATGAAATACCACTTCAGTGAACATTTTCAGAAACACATAGCTCAAAGAAAACAAATTTATTATAAGAACAGATCTAGTTGTGTTTAAACCATTCATCCAATAGACAAAATAATGAGGCAAGTTCTCTTATCTAGGGTGTCTGCTGCAGAGACTGCACAGAAAAAAAAAGAAATTCAGTGCTCTAAAGGAAAACAGAATATTACTCAGGGAGAATAAAAGTGGTACCACATAATTTCACTTCTAGAAGGTATCTTTGCAAATGCTGTTTAAATGACATTGCTTTATCATCATCTTGACACAGGAAATGCCCTCACTCTGGAACTGCAATTGAATTCCCTGAAAAACATGACTAAATTACTTTGGTATGAGCTGATGGAGTTCTCTCAGTGGAGGAGTGAGGTCAAACACTGCCACTCCTCTTTCCGAGTCCATAATTCTACAAACAAGTACACCACGTTTGAGGAGAGTGCCTTGGTGGTGGTACTGAGAAGAGATGTCTTCGGTCTTTTGCAAAGATACCTGTGAGCCAAAGGAGGGCAGACCAAAGTGGCATGAGGATTTTCATACCTCCCCAAGTGTACAGAGCTCCATGATTATCCAAACTGGGTTTTCTGTAATCACTCCTATGAGCTTCACAATGTGAGGATGATCAAACTGACGCATGGTTACTAAAAGGAAAAGAAATAAGCTGATGCGTTACATAAAACCTTTTTAAAAATAAAAACAAGAAACTTGGTTAAGATCTATTTAGTCTGTGAATAGAAAATACAGTCACAGTTCTGCAGGACTTGAAACAAGTGCTTAGAAGCAATCATGTCTGGTCATTTCATGTTCTGCAGACAGTACAAAACACTGCTTGCTTTAGAAAACTGCTGTGGAAGGTGCAAGTGAGGTTCTCTGGCTCTTCTGCCCTGGCTGAGCATAACCTAAGTTAACATAATGACCTAGCAATTCAGCGTGTGACCAATTAACCCGTCTTTCTGTTAGTAGTGGAGGAAGGAGAAAACAGTATGCATAATTTAATGTCTGGAAAAATCGTGTGTCAGTTTATGACAAACAAAATCCTCATTGAATTATTACGTTCACATCTCATTTTATTTTCCACAGACCCTTCAGTCTCAGCAGAGCATCACAGTATATTTTATGCAATAAGACAAATAAATCATAGAATGGTTTGGGTTGGAAGGGACCTTAAAGATCATCCAGGTCCAGCCCCCCTGCCATGGGCAGGGACACCTTCCACTAGACCAGGTTGCTCCAAGCCTCATCCAGCCTGGCCTTGAACACTTCCAGGGATGGCGGATCCACAACTTCCCTGGGCACGATCACTGAAGCCCAGGCTACCTCCAGTCTTGGCCTCTCTGAAATGTTTTTCCGCATTAGGGAGCAACAAGTCCAGCAGTGCATCTCCTCTGCCTCTCCAGTAGTTTCCTGGGCTGCTTGCAGTTTTGTCTCCAGCAGATGCCCGGGTGGCTGAAGTCCCCTGTCAGGATCAGGACCTGCAAGTGTGATGCTTCCTGCAGCTGAAGAAAGAACTCTTCATCAACCTCTTCTTGATTGGGTGGTCTGCAGTACACACCAACCATGTTTCCTTTGTTGGCTTGGTCTTCAATTTTCACCCATAAGCTCTCGACCTGCACAGTCCTGTTCTTCAAAAACAGCTGTGTGCAGTCAATCTCATTTTTGGCACAGAGGGCAACTCCCCCAACTCTCCTTCCTTTCTGAATATTTTAGAGCTGTCAATCACAGCACTCCAATGATGCAATTCATCCCACCAGGTTTCTGGGGTAGCAATCCAGTTGTAGTTTTCCATTTGGGCAGCAGCTACCAGCTCCTCCTGTTTGTTTCTCACCCTGTATGAAGGCAGTTCAGCTGGAGTATCAGCCATACCCCCTTTTTAAAGGAGCTCACCCTAATTCCCTCGAGGCAATTCACAAGTGCTTCCCTGTTGCTACCTAATTCCTCAGCAGCCCCTGGCTCTTCTTGAGTGCTCAGAACTCCATTCCCTTCTCTGTTAATTTTAGTTTAAAGCTCTGTTTAGAAGTCCAGCCAGCTTATTGCCCATGACACTCCTGCCTCACTTGGCCAGTTGAGTCCCATCAGCTGTCAACAGGCCCAGTTTCTCAAAGATATGCCTGAGATCACAGAAGCCGAGACCTTGAGCACTGCACCAGATATGCACCCAGTCACTCACGTCTTCCATTTGTCTCCTTTTTCTTAAATTCTCTTCTCCTGCTGGGAGGATAGATAACACCACCTGTGCTGCTTATCCCTTTAACATCATTCTGAGGACATAACGTCTCTTCTGATATTTCTGAGTTGCCTCGTTGCAGCACCATTCGATGCTACTTGGCATAGTAGGAATGGGCGATAGTCCACAAGCTTTGCCAGCTTGGCAGCCTCTCCATGACATCACAGATGCAAGCTCCCAGCGGGCAGCAAACTTCTCTTAAAAATATTGTCTGGGTGACAGCTGGGTGCTTTGATGCCTCTCAGAAAGGAGTCTCCAATTCCTAACACCCTACACACTTATCTGGTGGCCCCAGTTCTAATGCGGGTGGGTAGCTGGACCACCTTTGCACAGCTGGCCTCTCCTGGGCCTTGCCCATTCCTCACTCTCTTCATTCTCCAGCCCCAGAACATCATACCTGTTATACAGGGGCACTTCACGGGGAAGATTCCTCCTCCTGCCTTGAGTAGAGATGAGGGTTCTCCTTTGTCTTGTGAGCTGGCTGCTACTGTCACCACACGGTTGGAAGGAAGCTCACCTTCCCTTTGCAAAGCCTGCAGGCAGGGCTGTTGCTCAGCTTGTGGCAGGGCGCAGTGCCATACATCTATCCCTCGCTCAGATGCCCAGATACTGCGCTGCCTGCTCAACTCCTCATGTAACACGGCCACTTGCTTGAAGAGTTCCTCCAGCTGGGCACGCTTGCATCCATGAAACCAACTCCTAGTCCTAGGGGGCTTCAAGGTTCCGGAGTTCCATGCAACTTTGGGTCTGGGAAGCTCCTGGGGGGTCAATGTGGGTGTCCCCATAGTGAGGTTTTATGACTTACACCCGGGTTTCAGTCACATCTTTGTAATTGTGGTAGGTAGAAACCATTTTGCTTTAACAGGAGGCTGTCTCTTCTGCTCCCAGAAGAAAACAGCCCATTAGCCAAAGGCCGCCCTCCTGCGCACCCAGCCGCGCCATGCCCTGTTTGCTGGCCCTGGTCGCCAGTGCCCCCCAGGGCTGGAGCTTCTCCAGGGGAGGGGTTGGCAGCGGTTGGTCCCGCAGCAGCACCGGAGCTGCTCGCCTCGGCAACGAAGTGCCAGTTTTGGTGACAGCGTGTTAAACCTCCCGCTAATCCTCCCGCCCTGCCCAGGCCTCCTCAGCTGCTGTGGCGGAGTGTGGGCTCACGGCAGGTGCCTCCGCTCCCCTCAGGTACCCTCGGTTCAGGAACTCCCCTGGAACATGTCAGTATGGAGCTGCTTGCCTCAGGGACAAACATCCCTAATTTAATCTTGACAAACACCCCAAATTCAATCTCAAAGTATTCTCTCTTTTACATTTACAGTGTGAAGTGTCAACAGAAATACATGGCAATTGCCAAACTGAAAAGTCTGCTTCGGTGCACCTAAAATTAGACAAGAATAAAACCCGCCAGCTTTTGGCTTCTGATTAATCGTAAACTAAAACCGTGTTTTTGGATTCCTGTTGTGATGAGCTCTGAATTCTACTGTCCACTGGTAAAGAGCAGCTGTAAAACCGACACATCTTGCAGCACCACAAACCCCAAGAAGAATCCTTGGCAAGGATGTTTATAAGACCTAACCTAATAGTTTAATAACATATTTTCCTGCAAAGAAATGTACATGGGCAAACTTAAGATACTCATTAAAATATTAACATGTTATGGATAATGCAGAACAAAAATTCAGTAAAACAAACATCCCTATCAATGACCTAGCCTAACGCATTGTTAGAAAGGAATAAATAACGTGGTGAAGTGTCAAATGGGCAGTAACAACTGCTAAAATATTACACAGAACTGAAGCTAGATTCCAAAATCATTCAATTCCCCTCATCCCTTTTGAAGTAAACAGAATTTCAGAGAGGGAAGTTTTTCTGATGCCTCAAAGAAAGGTGCATCGCTAAAGCAGTTTACCTGAACCCAATGTTAGTATTAAAATCTTGGTAAATAAAGTGTATATTCCAAACAAGTCCCAGTTATTTAGCTTAAAGGTTCCTTTGTACTAATCTAACTCAATGCAATTTACAATGTCTTAGAACATGGAAATGTTTCTTCACTGAGGTAAAACTGAAGCAGGAATACAGTTTTAGTTATCAAAGGAAAGGCAATTAACACAAACATTTTTGTATCATATGGTCTTACCAGTTTTAAACATAAAATACTGTCGGAAAGTACTTCCCAGAAATTAATTCCATCAATGTTAGCTGAAAAGCTCACAAATTCAGAAAGGTAGCAGAGCTATTACATCATTTTTCATCCAGCTTCTCGAGGAAATGCAGAAAGGAACAATTTACCAAAGATCTATAAACATCTCCCCAGATCAGGTGGTTTGTATTTTAGCATACACAAATGCATTAATAGTAATACAGTGCTACGCAAAAGCAGACAAGAATGAAGAGACAGGTGCTGCTTGTAAAAACACCTTTTGTCTACATTTATTCCGAGGTGTTCCTCCCTGCAAGAATCAATACTGTATCTTTTGAGCACTGAAAACTCCACCAGAAGCAAACTACTAGAACCGAAAAATACTTTAATATTCCTAATAATAAAATAATGTATTAGAAAATAGATTTCTTAATTCAGTGAAATAACCAACTCTGCCTCTCCAGATGTTGGATTTTGGCCTTTTGAAGATTGCTCTTAAAATCTAGGAGGCAATTATCTTCTGAGAGAGTTTACAACGTGAATGCAAACAGAGAAAGGTAACAGATGGGAACTAGAATTAAAAAAAAAAAGAAAAGAAGAAATGGCAAAACTATTAAATCAAAATTGAAAAGCACTATTTATCTGTCTACTACGATGGCATTTCCTAATCTGTCGTGCTCAAAGCATAATAAGGAGCATTCAATGAGCAATTATTTTCTACATTGTTAAGCGACAGCAGCCTACCTTTGACTGCTAAGTTATTACTATAAGCAATAGTATTTACTTTTCCAACAGCTAGAAATGGAATGGAAAAAATTATAGTAATTTCAGAAAAATCTGACATCCAGAAATAAGAAGCCATTAGCTACCAACACAGATTTTCTGAACAATCAGGAAAAAAGCCTTGAACAAAGGAATAGATGAATAAAAGTATACTGAAGCATCTAGCCATAATCAAGTAATTTCTTGATATAATACAATAGCTTTATGAGATTTACAGATATACAATAGCAGAGGATAACAAATGAAAATTAAGACTTACAAAACTAAACAGTACGGAAATCAGTAACTACATCAAACTTCTAGAAGTTTTCCATTAGTATTCATCCGAAAAAAAAGCCTTCCTCCACGTATCAAGTGTGCCGTTTGGGGAATGCAATATTTGTGGGCAATTATTTAGGAAATAGGTTTATTAAATCAGAAGTTTTAATTCTGATTTTTCAAAGAGAGCGCTCTTATTTTAGCAACTTCATTAAAAGAAGACAATCCTGACTTTCCAAAGTATATACACTGAAACAAGTGCTATGTTTTTTTAATTCATGAAGGAGAAAGAAGGAAATAGAGGATCAGATCTCCAATATTATAAAACTGGTTCTGAAGCATTACAGGAGTCACTCATCACTGTTCCATTTAGAACATCAAATAACCCCCATATAATCATGTACATGGGCACTGCAAGGATGTAAAGCAGTCTTCTGGCACATACTGCAGGAGAGGAAAAGGTCATGCTATATATTAATATAAGATTTACAGTAGTATCAGAAGCTTCTGGCACAGATGGCTGCACAAGAACCAGTCACAGAAGCTACCTCAAAAGAAGTATTTTAATACTCACAGGCTTCTTGTAAGAATTTTTCTCTAACGCTGTCTGAGGTGCAGTTTTTACATGTTTTGATTGCAACAGCCATAACTGGATTTTCCTGAAAGACATTATTGAGAAACAGCTGAAATACAGCCCACCACATGCTAAGTCCTTTAAAATTCTAGAAAAACTGATTTAGAGAAAATTACTATTAACTAAAATATATTTAGTTAAAAATAACACTCTGAAAGCTTCAGTGTTAAAATATTATAATCAACACACTTAACGCACAACATTTACATCTAATATGTCTAGGAAATACTTATTCCGTTTCAAACTGTTGAACTGTACAAAAAAATATGACAAAATATAGTAAGTTTCATTGAATTGTACTGGAAGTTCTTTGTGTTATTGGGGATGGTAAACTCTTGACAATATTTAGCAAAAACAGAGGAAAACAACTAGATATATGCCTAAAAAATGCACTTGACTACGTAAGCAAGCAACATGGGAAGCCAAATAAAGACCTTTTTGTGGCTCTTGCAGAGCAAAGACTGGCTATAATTTTGAACTCAACCTACAAAGGAAAGTAAACCAAAGAATATTACAATTTACTTTCACAACCAGTTATATCAAGGGCTTAAAACTGAGTGAAACAGAACATATGTATTCAAAATCAGAAACAGATTTTACCACCTGACTGCTTATCCTCTGAATACTGAAAAATGAGAAGCACTGAAACAGGCCGAAGGAGGCCTCTTGGTTCAGGCAGCATCTTTCATCTTCTCTTGCTTTGGTGTGTTTTACATCCTTTCCATAAGTTACAGACAGCACAGACAAGCAAGCTGCAAGCGTTTTTCTCCTGAAAAGAAGCTTTAGGTCTCTGAGCTTCACTAGTATTCAGAATGCCATGACTTACTTAGAAAATGGTATTTTAACACCACAGCGTATCCCCACAGCAACATATAGTGCTCCGAAGATGTCACTCGTGTAAATTCTGAATGGGCTGAAAGCAGCTGGAGTGTTTTAAAATTAATCTTCTACATCAAATACAGGCCTGCTCAAGGACTGGTATGCCTTCCTTCTAACTGGGAAATTGGGAATTGTGCACTGTTTAATGGGAAGATTACTTAGGAACTTTTCCCTGAAAGGCTACAGGGTTAATGTGTGTCCCCACCGAGTTTTTCAGGGCAGTGAGAGCTAAGATTCTCAGAGTCATGTCTACATCTGATCACACTTGCTCTATTTTAAATCTATATTTACAGACAAACATCAGAATTGGAATAATATTTACATTTTTCAGGCTTAAACGCCTATTCTCTAAGTTACTCATAATATACTCTTCAAGTTGACTTTGCAGGAAAATACTGTTAAAACCTCTCAGACACAGGTATGCCCACAAACTGACTGAAAACCTGGGAAGTTAAGACGATTTTATTCCCTTCTGAAATCAGGATTCAAAAATCAACACTGGATGAGACCTCTGGAGGCCTGCCACACCAATCCCTCTCCTGGTGTTAAAGATGAAGCTTTTGAAGCATCGACTAACCAACGTTAGTATCAAGAGTTTCTGTGTCTGTAACCCACAAAGACTCTAGAAAATGAGTATAAGAAAAGGCCCGATCTCAGGGTTTTGCTAATCTTTTGGGTTTGGATAAGGAGTCAAAACAGTGAGGATATATCAGACTGGCAACAATCTGTGTACTAAGCAGCAAACACTATTTTAAACGACACTTTTGGATTAATCCCACAGTAGATCAGCCTTCAAAGACAGTCTTACTTGAATTGCTCGCACCGGAGCAACAGGATCCTATAACTATACATACATTTTCGATTCAGTCTCCTGTAAATACAGGCTGGTTGTGATACTTTAGGCATAACTAGTAGTAAGCAGCATTCCAGAGAGGTGGATGCCGCATAGTCAATAGAATAAGAACTTTGCAAGTGATAGGAACAGGGATAAATGAGATTTTTCAGATTCAAGTTTGAGCTAGCAGAACAAGAGCCCTGTGTTTTTGCATGCAAGACAAATATATACAAGGATGGAAACACTATCACGTTACTGTAACTAATCTTTTATCCATTGTAAGATTTCTTCCAAAAGTTCAAGTTACACTCTGTGACTAGTACATTAAAATTTAATGATAATACCTTCCTGTTCTCCCTTCACATATTCAAGCGTTTTAAATGTAGTAAAATTTTATTACTAAAAGTAATAAACAGGTTGCCATTCAAAAAACTCTTATTAGACACTGCGTAATTGAATACAATCTGTTTTCTAATTCAAGAAAAAGAATGGAGGCAGACAGCATTTTCAAAACAACAGTCCCTAAGAAAAGAGGTCTTTAATTGGTTTTACAGACTACTAGATTTATCCACTGTGCCCCAAGTGCAGTGAAACATTACTCCTCAAGTACTCCGGTGAACTTGGACAGGATTAAATAAAAAATAAGAAACTCCCTTAATGCAAAGTGTATCAGACCTGCTTTTCTAAATGTTCTAAATCAGAATAGACTTCAACCTTGTCTGAAATAGATAACACTTATCCATATTTATTTACTTGAATATTACGTCAAAGATTTATTTATTTAACCCATTGAGCCCAGGACGCTAACCAGCTGTTTCGGGGAAATACTGTTCCTGAAGTTAGAACTTGATTGTTGTCCACATGAATTACTACGTCATCTATCAAAAATCCAGACGATTTCTTCAAATGAGAAACCCATCTTAATTTTACACTTGCAGAATTAGTTTATTATAAGCTTGAAATGGGTTGAAATTAATTAATTTCCCACATTTCTCTTGCCTTTTCCCACAAACTTAATTTTTCATCCACGTAAACTGCAATCTTAATCTTTGTGGCTGCAGTCTAGAAAAATACCTAAGCGCCATCCTAAATTACACAAATCCTGCCAACTGGTTTCACTGAGGTGACTCTTGTGCACTGGGGCTTTGCTGGATCAGTGTCCTAAGTATTTTGTATCTTTTCTTTCAGGAAAAAGGAGTAACTTTATTAAAAGCTTCTTTGTGAGAGAGATAGTGAGTCGGTCACGGGAGAAACAGACACATTTGTTTAACATTATTGTCCCTCTGCTGTAGGCTACTGCTCTTCCAGCGTAACAGAGTAGAATTTCTTCTCTCTGTTTCAGCACAGAAGTTAGATTAGCTTATCCTGACACAGTTGGCAGCTTCTACACTGAATACTGAACTGAAACCCAAGCCAGGCTGAACACTGATAAATACAGTTTTACCTTTTGGAAAAGACTCTAAAGCACTGAACAATAGATGGGGGAGTATGGCCAAAGGCACATGTGCTTACCATGCTTGGACACACTCAAAATAAAGGAGAGAGTGTACGGTTGGGGTTAAAAGCAATGACTCCTAATTCGGCTCAGCCTGTAGCTGTGCTGTGGTCCCAAATAATTCTCACCTGGCTCTTCTGATTCCTTTCCCAATCTATAAATAATGGGGATATAGAAGCAGAGAATCTACTCTGGAACTAGTTTTCTACTTATCTGAAACTCGGTAAGTATCCTCTACATGCTGATTATTCTAAAAATAAATCACAAAGTCAATTTTTATGTGTTCTGGAAGACTCAGATCAAGGCATCTAAAGAACACATTTTTATTTTACTTTTTAACTAGAAAGGTTTTATTGTTTGTCTGGTTTTATTTCAGAAGTGAGGCTTACCGGACTCATGTAAACTCCTTGGTGTACATCTCCAAACTGTCCTTCACCAATGCAGCGCCCCAGTTCAATTCGTTCCCTTTGAATTTCATAATCTCTGGCTACAAGAATATAACGCACTTAAAACACTAGATTTCTGATGAAAGGCAAAGAATTAACCCCCGATATACAAAACTCAAAGTAAGTCACTCAAATGTCTCACATATGAATAACTAAGATTAACATTTGCTGCACACCAACCTACACAAATGCTGTATACACACAGTGGAAATCTCTTAAACAAATGTTGGAACCAAAGCAGTGAAAAAGGAATTGTGAAATCTAATTTGCTAAATTAACTACTATGAATTATTTATTGCAATGCAAGAGACATAATTGAATCCTTCTTAATTATAGCTACTAAAAGACAAAGAACACAGATATCCTAGGGCGATACCGATTATATCAAATACAGCCTTAGCACACATCCTTTCAGATGTTTAAGAGAACTCCACTATGTGGTATTTTAGCTCTTGGAACCATCAAATCAGCCCAGAGAATTTTTAAAGAGGTAACTGCAAGAAAAATTACAGAAACAAGAGCATAGCAAATAAAGATAAAATGAAAGAGCAAAATTTTGAGTGCACTACACCTCTGTCAGTGTGCCACTGAAGTAAAATTGGTACGTTTTGTGGACTTACACAGTTCTGCTAACTTTGTGGTTTAACAGACTGAGAGCATTACTGATAAAATGGCTCAGTACTTCAGCAAAGCATTTGATCAATTGCAACTGAATTACTTCATTTGCAATTACGTTGCTAGCAGACATGGAAAAATATTTCAGGAATAGCAGAAAAGCATGTACAGTATATGTTTTCACCTCTAATTGTATTTATTCAGAGCAAAAAAATATAACCAATCAGCTTAGGACTTCATGAGTGATGATTCTGACTTCATTAACACTACAGAAATAATGTCATCTAGAGCTGGATAACAAAAAGATAAATGCCTTTTTCATTTCTTTTGTTTTAAGTACTGCATTTTCCTCTTTAAAATCCCAAAGCTATCTGGTTTAACTAGAAATAAATAATGTTTATTAAATGAAAGTGAATAGTAAACTTAAAAATTCCACATCATTCCAAACTGCAAGCATTCAGGGATGGGTAAAGGGTCTCCTGTTACCTTCATCTATTCCATAGCTTTCTGCAGTGCAATTAAGAGAAAAATCAGATGCTTACTTAGATATAGCTTTTTAAAATCAAGACAAGGACAAACATTTTCTTAACATTTTTTTTAAAAATGAAGAAACATACTGATGCAATTTTAAGTTTACATTAGCAGAAGTCACAGGTCTGTTCTTGTGATCGTTACTGCCTCAGTCCTGTGAGAGCTGAACACTTGAGTCCACTTCAATCCAAGAAAGCACTTAATGAATTTCACTTCAACTGCCCATCTCACAGGCTTTGAACTGAAGGCATACTTAAGTGTTTAGCATCATCCAGGGCTGGGCCCACAAATAATAACTGCCATGAGAATTTAAATGAAAAGGTTAGGGAAAAAAAACCAACCCACACAATTAACATATTAACAAAAATAAAGGATATCATTTATCACAGTATTTTTTGATCCTGCAATTATTTTAGTAGAATCGTGTAGTGACTGACTGCCAGACATTCAGAGCACATTGCTTATTTCTGGAAAACATATATTCTTGCTTTTCAAATATTTATGTTCAAACATATATGTTTTTCAAAACATATATTCTTGCTTTTCAAATACTTTCCACAGTAGTGGAAACTATGTTGTAAACACTGAAATGATTATGAAACATTCCTGCCACATGGTAAACTCTAGAAATCCTTACATACATTCGTGGTTCTTGAGCAGAACACTGTACCAGTTTAGCACCAGCCTCCCCTCTTACACTAACCAAACTCAAGGTTGTTGCAGGTCTGCGTATCAATGGATTGGTGATGGATTCTGGAGAAATCCTTGGTTGCCAAAATGCAACTGTAATTTCACAGACACAACTCGTAAAATCAGAATACTACATTTTCACATGAAATTAGTTCGCCTTGACAGTTTAGGATCCTATTGTAATTCAAATATACCATGAGACAAAACCCTTGTGGTGGCTAATGCATCTTTTTTTCACTTCAAACATGAAGACTCAGAAGAACTTTGAATTTTTATTTTTGTTCCTGAATTCTTTCATCTAACAAAATTGCATGCGGCATAGATGACTTTCATCTATCATGGAATCTGAGAGCAGCCCATCTGTCGCAGAGCAAGGGTGAGATACAGTTAGACAGCAATATGCAGAAGCTTTCCAAATTGCTCTGATCACAGAAATCCTATCCATTATTTAATTGTTGTGTTCAGCATCACAATCAAAAAACCTGCATTTTGAGACATAAAGAGAATTTCACTGAGAAGTCACTGACAGCAGCAAGGCAGAACTTGGATTTATCTGCTTCACACCCTCAACTTGAAAACCACGGAATCTGTGAATTTTCAAAACATCGTAAAGAGTATTTTCTTTGCACATGTATTACACAGGGCTGACATATAAGATTCAGCCCCTGTTAAACCAAAAAGCTTTCGGATAGAAACGTTCCCAAGTTAACTATCATACTTACTTGATGGCATTGTGTAAGTATCTTCTTCATCTATAATCTCTGCATAGTCATCTGTCTCTGTAAAGGGAGGAATTGAAAAGTTTCGGGAAAAGCAGGTGAAAACAATTCTCCAGAACAATATCTCCAATTTATCAAAGCTGATGTCACAACCCCCAACTTAAACATTGCTGGGATGCATTTAGAATAGCATGAATAAAACTTGCTCATGCATAATTTATGGTATGATAATGACCTCGGTGCCAATTATGTAACGTCACATAGATGCATACAATAAGGAATAAAAGGAAGATTCACTTGTATTCAAAAAGTTCTAGTTCTGTAATTGAATCCCATCTAATCTGCTGACTTAAAAAGAAAATGTTTTTAACAGCAAATTCCACTGCAGTAAGGACAAAAAATCATTAATGGATTAAATTGTTTTACCTTCAATTAAGGTGAGAATAACAGTTTGCTAGTTTTTTTGTGTTGAACAGGCAGAACAGGCAGTAAAGAAGTTCCAGGGCAGCATGTACCTACTGCCACCGTGGCGAGTTATTTTCCATAGTCTTCTAGAGCATAAAGATCTTTTAAGTCACACTCACACCTTACACCCATTTTTCTTTCATTAGTCTCAATTTTCCTGTCAGGGACACTGTTTGAAAACAACCAGTTCTCAGAATTTTCCAAAAAATATTTCTTCCTCAGTTTAAAACTTAAGACTTTCACATCATCTGTTCTCAAAATGCTTTAAATGGTGTCAAGTCATACCAGAAGGTCCTTCTCTTGCTCTAAAGCACTTCCAGTGAGGGTAGGTCATTTCCTAAAGATCAGGTAATTTCCTCTGGGGGTTATAAACCCAGTGATTTTTCACTGCAAGGGTGTCAAATTCTACTCATCAACTTCAAATGCATAGAGAGGTTCTCAACATGGAGTGATTTCAAATGTGGTATTTGCATGGTTGGTTCCCGGTCATCACATATTGGGCCACCTCTGAAAGGCATCATCTACTCCCCCTTTTTGCCCATCTGCCCTGGAGCATATGCATATCCTTACAATCCCCTGGCATCACTTCTACAAGTATAGTTTCTGAACGGTTTACTTTTTTTTTTTTTTTGTGGTTTTGTGGGACAAAGCATCAGTGAGTCTGGAAATAAGAATGGGGTGATCCCTTTTTGGCAGTTCAGCCAACTTGAGCCAACTTTGAAATCAGAGGAAGGCTCCTAAGTATTATACACACACAAAACCAAGAGGCTTAATTCTCATACAGAACGAATATTCAACAATTGCAAGACTACAGGTTGCCTATAACCATTTATTTCGGTGAGTAAATGTAGTTTTACGATCCTAACTTTGCTCTACTTAAATAAAATTAAAGCTATTTTTCTTTTGAACTCCTGCAGGAATATACCGTGTCTTGTAAAATCAGAATCAGTAAATTCTATGCCATTTAAATTTTTGCTAGGCAATTTCTATTTAGGACACAGCAAAAGAGAGTCACCTAATGAAAATTCAATTAATTATAAAGACAGCGCACGATTCTAAACTGGCAGCATATTCCAGAGGCACTAATTTCTGCCTTGGTATGCTTTTTCCTCCCTGCATTATAAACAATTGGTTCTATAGAAAATAAGCCCCAGTTTGATCTGAAAAAATAAGCATCCATTTGAAAGAAATCGTTAGTGTGACACCAGTTTGAGGGGGATCAATCATTTTGCTTCCTTATAATATTGCAGCAAGATGTTTTTAACTTTTGTTGTGTCAAATATATCAACTATTGTTGTAAGCTAATATTTGAGGATGGCAGAAAATTCTTAATCTGTGTTAAAAAAAAGGGACTAAAATAAAGATATTAAAAACATATTTAGAAGAATTTAAGAAGTTTGGAAACTAGAACTGGTCTCACACCGGTCTTTAAAAATATTTGTCACACTAGATCGTGGAACAGTGCTTACAAAATGTGATAAATGGCTTGGCTTGTTCACCTCCCTATTTTAAATTAATAAAGTTATTTCGTATTAAAGCATTATCAGAACGCCACAGAGCACTTTACATGGTTTTGATACGCTGCCTAAAACCATCCCGATACTAAAAGGGTCTTCAGTAGCAAATCCAAATGAAGTAAATGTATGCAATTAACTAAACAAATATCTGTTGTCACACATTTAACACTCTGGAGAGGAGTATGTGATAAGAATTCAGAAAATAATTTCTATACGTGTCTGGCATTGTTTCTGGGAATTAGAGCAAAATTCAATCAAGGCATTAACAGTGATGTGCTCCAAGTGTTCTGCAACCAAGATAGCTGACCACTCTCACATTCAGTCTTCACCCCACGATTACAGTCGTATAGTATGAGACTATTACCAAGTCTGCTAAGACTTGGACTATGTCTGCTAAGAGGTATTTCAAAACCCACGTGGAGGCACAAGCAAAACTCAGCTGGGTAAGGCCCTCCAGGCTGCTTTACAAGGAAGGATGTGCAATAGCAGTCTTAAGAGCCAAACACTCCTAACAAAGCAGTGATTCCAGGAGATGCGCTACCTTCAAGGCCCTTGATAAATCTAGAAATCTTTTAAAACTCTTTTTAAAATAGGGTTCATTCTTGTTGCCCATTTTAAAACCAGCACTGAACCATTTCGCCTGTTGGTCGACCCTAGGTTCTTCTAGATGGAAAAATGAGCAGGTTCGTTTTTGGACAAAGACAGTGTTGGTGGTACAGATGAACGAGCCGATTTGAGCTTTACTAAATCTGAATACATTTATTAAATAGTAGAAAAAACCATCTGAGGATATTAAATCAATAATAGCTAATCCGTGATCTTAACCACCTGTCTGAAATTTCCCTTTTCATGTTTTTTTTTTCCATTTAACAGAGCGCATAATTTATAAAAGAAGATAAGCACTAATAAAAAGCTATGTAGGGTTAGTATCTGAAATATAATTTCTTAATTTATGATAGAAAACATGTCCTCTGATACTTGAATGTGTAAGAAAGGAAGAAAATCAGGGTAGTATTATCTCCTATTTATATCTGAAGCAGAGAAAGATGAAAACACCCCCTTTACATTTGACGTGAGAGGAAGGCCACAAGACATTATCTCTGTTTCTTCTTCTCACCTTCCTTTGCATAGTGCTTTTTATGCTCTTTTAATGCCTCCTGCTTACAAGAATAGATACATGCACTATCAGTAGTAGCCGCTGGATTTTTTCCCAACATCAGCTAGAGTAATTTATCAAAATAGATAAAAATTTCTTTAAAAAACCCCAAACCAAAACTCAACTTGTTTTCAGAGGTTAGCAAGTTAAAAGACTTACAAAGACTGGAGAAGTTAAAAACTTTGTAGTAACTTTCAAAGTTTTAAAAATTAAAATCTGTATTTAAAACCAGAAGTTTCAGTAGCTGAAACACGATTATTATTTCATTTATTCAATCTGCATTAAACTATCCTTTTACACAAGGGGCAGCAGTGGACTACAGTGCACTTTGCTGCTACCATGCCTTTAAACCACCACTCAGACTAATTTTTCACGTTTCATCCACTGATCTCACCCACCGACCACAAAAAATCTGTGATATAACCATTTCAACCAAACTGAATGGACACTCTTGCAAACCCATAAACCTTCTTAGCATCATGCCAGAACTCTCATCGCATGCAGTACCATATCCCTGTGTGTTTGAAAGAGTTTCTCCTTTTTCAATTCCAGTTTAGCAGAAAGTGTTAGTCGCACAGCCTGTAAAGTACAATATTATTGGCTAATGTCCAAAGCAGACTGTTTTTTAACACTAAAATCTGTACAGAATTTATTACTGAAATGTGCATTAAGTGGTATATGGATATAAGAGTTGCATATTGCACGTTAGTAACACACAGACTAGAAAACATATTACCGTCCCCACTAATTTCATCTGCAGATCCAGGTGGCATGCAAGGAAAGAGAAAAACAGAGGGGGAGAGAGAAGGGACAGAGAAGGGGAAGGGGAAAATAGACTATTAAATTCATGAGTAATCCAAAAAGTATTCAGACTGCAGTTACATTATATACCTGACCCAAGAGAAACCAGAAAAGTAGCAGAATTTAAGCCTTCTCACCTAAAACCCAAGGGACAAAGATATGTTCTAAGAAGCTTGTATGATGAAACAGAATTAATGACTTTCAAACGCAAATTTACACAAAAATTAAATTTGGGAGTGGAACTATTTTAACGTATTGTTAAGAAATGCCAATTTCTGGTTCGAGTCAATACTTCATTCCAAAACAGATCTCCTACAGCCAGGTGAGTCAGTTCAATTTGACTTTTCACACACATTTCTGACTTGGGATAACTGGAGCTGGCGTTCACCCTTTCAAAGGAAATGCACTCCTGTGCAATCACTAAGACACGAGTAAAAATGGAGCCATCTATGTTTTAATTATACAGAGCACACTGCAGTTCTACAAAGCTGAAAATTAAGCGAGTGGCAAACAGAGCAACTCTACTGGGAAGCTGTTCAAAGGAACACCATATTCCACGCTTATGGTAGCAGCCCTAATCCACACCAATACCCCCAGCACAAGCTGATGCACTTTAGACATTATTTATAAATAACAGGAAAGTGAGCATTATTGTTGTATAAGTAACACAACTATTACTCCAATTCTTCTTAGCCCTAAACAAAGCCAAACTGGTCCAGAGCAAATGCTGAAAAAAAAAAAGCATCACTGTATTCAATATTTAATTCAAAGTGATGCTTATTGTTGCTCGTCTATTTAATTCATTAGCATGCTGTATCAGGGGTCCAAGAATGAAGTAAAAATATATTAACCAAGAACCTCAAAGGTATACAGGGCCTGCACATGTATACAAATGAAATTATTAAAATGTTTGTCATTGTAGAATATGATGCTTGAAACTAAGTCCCCTATAAAAACGGGGACCCAGCAAGTTGCATGAAAATCCAATTCAGCAGGCGGAAAGGGGTAGCAGAAATTTAATGAAATTATTCTTGGAACTCTGTTTACCTGAGGCTAAAGTAGTAAAAACCCGTAACTGCATTAGGATATTCAGCTTTTGGGTTAACAAGGCAGCCTATACAAAGAGCAGTGCAGTACCCTTAGGCGGCGGCTCATGGGAACAGAAGACGAAAGGGAGAAAGCGTCTAGCTTTCTTTACTTTATGCTGACAGTGATTGACTCCTTTACAAAGAGGCAAGAGAAGGAAAGAGAAAAACAGAAACAAATTATTTGGAAATAAAAGAAAAGAGACTGGAGAGAACATCTACAACGAATGAACATAAAAGTAAAGGTTTACATTACAATTCTCTATACGCAAATGGATATATGAGTGTTGTCGAAACTCTAAAGCATATTTGGTATTTTCCTTCAAATTCCCTTCTGCAACAAAGTTATTCTTATTTCAATTTCTAAAAGTGAGAGTAGAACCTATTAAAAAGTCAGCTTTTCCCAACTATATATACCACCTATTGACAACACAAAGAACATTATCTGTCCCAAAAGTGTAACCCGCTTTTTCAAGCTCCTCATCTAAGTTCCACTAGACTGTGCTATAGCTAAATTCCAATTTAAGTGGCAGTAACCAGACTTAAACATAGACTTATTGACTTTCTGGACCCTTGGAAGAACTTAAGACATATTGACTTTCTGGACCTTTGAAAGAACTTAAGACAAAACACGTACTTCGCACAGCAGGGTTACATAGCACAAGGAAAAACAGTCTCTCTGTCCCACTGAAATGTAACACTGGCATATTTTATGATCTGAAATCCGCCACTGGTGTTTTATCCCCAGTGCAGACCTGTCTTGCCAATTTATATTCTAGGTGTCCAAGGGTCTCTGGGCGAACCACCCATGGTACTGTCTTCACTATTTGCGTTCCTAGTCACCCTACTGCACTTATTTAGCAAAGCGCTTATCAGCAGGAGAGAGATTCTTGAGTAGGAGAAAATGCAAAGAAGCCACAACTGATTTCACAAGGTGAGAAAGAAGAGCACAAGACGACACTAAGAACCTGAGCATGGCTGCTCCTTTTACTTCTCTTGTTATCTGTTCGCTCCTCTCTGCTTTCCTCTTTCCCCTCGCTCTATTAGGCAATGTGGGAGGTGGTTTAAAACCCCAACCAACTAAACATACGCATCTTGTTGCTGGTAATTCCTGAGTCAAAACCAAAGAGTGAGGTCCAGCCACGCCGAGTTAGAGAGGCTGGAGGTACAGGTAGTGAGAAAGAAGCCCAGTACCACAGAAGCAGCATACTGGCACAGCACAGTAGTCAGTGGTGGGAGAAGTGGAGGAAGGCTGGAAAAGGAGAATTACCTCTTAATAAAAATTATTTCACATTTTCATGGATTCTGGAAGTGGAAGAAACATCAAAGCAGTTACACTGAGAAGAAAACACCACCTTCTATAAAGCTGTGCATTTTTTTAGTGGCCAGATTTTGAGGGATAGCGTGCAGAAAAGGTGTATTAAGTGTGTTCAATCACTGTCCAACCTG
This sequence comes from Eurypyga helias, assembly GCF_000690775.1. Taxonomy (NCBI): domain Eukaryota; kingdom Metazoa; phylum Chordata; class Aves; order Eurypygiformes; family Eurypygidae; genus Eurypyga; species Eurypyga helias. The sequence continues at coordinate 25,444 of NW_010272117.1, forward strand.
GAGGCTGCATGTTGAATTTCACACATACAAACCTAATGGGTAACGCACTACTATGTACAACCCATTCTTTTGTTAAGATGGCAATTTTAATCCAAAGTTAAAACAAGTGGGTGAGATTTATCCTTGTATCCTAAAGAATAAACAAGTACCAACATAAAAACTGCTGGGATGATTAAACGAGCAGAAATCATTCACCAATTGTGAAAATGTACATTTCATTGAAAATGACAGTGCATTAATCAGATTCAGTGCTAAAAACTAAAAGAGGTGCAAGGAGAGGGCAAAGTTACTGAGTCAGTTAGTATACCATTATTTCCGTGTATACTACTGCAATCCTAGGGACTTACCTTCCTAACATCACACTGAACAAATTTCAGTGCTATCATCCCAACACAAATCTGAGGTAACAATTAATTAAAAGCTTTAGGCATAGCATGAAAGAAAAAATACTGCAGCTATTTTAAGTGACTACTGAAAAGGGTTGTGAGAATAAAGGAATCCAATACTCTGGACTGAAACAGAAGAACAGGTATAGAGTCGCTGGAAGCAATGCAAGCTATCTAAAAGGGAAGAGATGGTTCAACTCTTGACCTGCCTTCTCAGGCTACAAAGCTAATTTAAGCTGTTCACTCCTACACTGACACAGGGGTAGCAGAAGCTGACCTGTTTCACAGGAAGGGCCCATGGAAATGACAAAGGTGGTTTTAATTCATCATGTACATGTCGCAATGCCCCGTGATCCTCAGTCCAACTCATCTTCTGCATTTCAAACTCCGCCCTTGTGATTTTGGCTAAAGTTTGTTCAACTACTCTGCCAGACTAAATGGAAGACTGCTTTGTCTTAAACTTGCCACATCTTGAAGTCTAGCTACAAAAGAAAGTTTGTTTAAGTAAGGAGTTGATTCCAAGTTACAAAAACCCAAAGTTCCAAGAGTTTTTCAGTTGCTTAGTTAGAATACCTGTTGTAATGAATACTACTTAGAAGGCCTTCCTCCATTCCATACCAGCTTCCAGCCACTGTATCACTGGTATCTACCTAAATACTCAAAAAACTCAGAAATGCTGCTGAAAACTGGACTGGACTTCCTAGTTAGTCAGTTCCTCTTGTCAATACTAAGCCTTCACTAAAATAATTGTGTAGAAAAAAGAAAAAAAGAGCAAATGACTTGTAATACAACAGACTAAGTCAGAAAAGAAGCAACCAGGCTAAAAGGCAGTTACTCCTGGAGCTCCTCACTACGACTGTATGTGTAGATAACCAAGACTGGAAGGCTGAAAATGGTGATGTTCCATTCTATTTTAGTCGCACCTTCCTGAACCATTTTCAGATAAAACCCTGAAAAAAGTCTGTAGAAGGAATAAAACTTTTCAAGCTTTTAAAATGAAATGAGCACTATGCAGCTGTCACATCAAGTGTCTTTATATATAAACCACAAAACCCCAAGCCTAATACTACGAGGAACGTTTCTTTAGTCATACTACAGTGTTATTACTAACTAGCAACGCAAAAGCGTCTGCTCGAATCGAATGGGTCACAAAGGAGGAGTGTAGGAGTGGAAGAACTCTTTAACCAACCACACAGCCTGATGAAAGCAATGCAGTAACCTCCTAGGCACCGATTCGGAGGAAATCTGTATAGACTGTCACCACAGTTCATTCAGGTCTTCTTATGCATAAAAAGCAGCATTTTAGTCTGTCTAAAATACAAAAACGTAACACCACCAGTCTAATAAACTGTGATGGGAACCTGAAATTTATTTATAAATTTATTTTTA
>NW_010272117.1:27286-30003 GCF_000690775.1 Eurypyga helias
TTTTATATAGTATATTAAAAAATTATATAAACATTTATTTATTTATTTATAACCCATAATTTATTAGCATTAAGGGTATTTTTAACTGTTATCTTAATCAGTGGAATAGCTGGGTGAGTTAAGAAGCAAATAACTTCCTTCATGACTTAGAGACTAATGACTTGTTCAGGGTTTGTAAAAATCAATCTGTAGTAAACCTTAGGCTTGAATGCCTCCTAGTCCTGTAACAAACATTTATTTATTTATTTATAACCCATAATTTATTAGCATTAAGGGTATTTTTAACTGTTATCTTAATCAGTGGAATAGCTGGGTGAGTTAAGAAGCAAATAACTTCCTTCATGACTTAGAGACTAATGACTTGTTCAGGGTTTGTAAAAATCAATCTGTAGTAAACCTTAGGCTTGAATGCCTCCTAGTCCTGTAACCACGTGGCAGACCTACAGCTGTACAGAGCCTTTACGTTCCCCTAACTGCTTAATAATTTGAATGTATAACTATGCAATTTATGCCAAAACTGTTAGTCTATCTTTCCAGAGATGTGAGATGTAGAGTATGAAAACTGAGCTAGAAGACAGTCGTAAACACTTAGATACAATTTTTCATCTTAAAAATTTACTTACACCTTTCAGCACTGCCTCTTGCGAGTGACTTGGTAAAATGAACACGAAAAACCCTAACTTCACAACCTCAATCAAAGAACACCTTTTTCCCATACCAACTAATCCAAATGGAACTAGGAAATAGAGGTCTTACACAAGAAACTCTTTCAGAGCTGAGCACAGGAATCACAGAACAGAGGATGCACTGTGCTTTGCAAGCAGAAGTGACTCAATAAAGCTGTATCTGCCTTTACATCTGTGTGATTAGCCTGCATCGTTCACATCCTTTCATATGCCGACATGTACTTCATTAGGAACATTTTTAAGTGTGGTAATACTGAAATCAGGTAATTTCCCCCTCCCCCTTGTTAGTTGCATTTGGACTTTTAGCTCCTGCTATATTCTGTGTTTCAGTTTGCTCTAGGTAACCTACTGGAAGTCTCTTTCACAGATGAACTGTAACACATAACTTCATTTCTGCATGTTAAAATCTCCACTAAATCATGCTTATCTCCTTCAAAAGAGGGTTATTTTTCATTCAAATTGACATTTCAGCTACATGGGATAACTAAATCAGCAACTGCTCCAAACAAGATCTGCTCACGAGTAGCACCTTAAGAGAAGAACTCTCGTGCCACTCCACTGCCACGATCAGGTGTTAGCCACAGTACATGTCTGAAGTGTAATGACATTATACTATAAATCTGTGACTCTAAGGCAGAACCTAGAAACTTGCTGAGAAACCCCTCTATCAGGATGCTAAAATCCTTCAGTTCCTATAAGGAAGCTCTCTCTCCAAGAGATCCAACTTCTCCTTTGCAAGGCATGTTACTGGGCATCTCTCAACCATGGGTCGCTGTTATAATTTCTTACAGTCACCATAAGCAAACAAATTTTTGTGTTTTTTCCTCTACAGACAATGGCACACCAGCATTATTAGAAACTTAAGCCATCATATTACCACGCACTTACAGCTCCACTCTTTTTGACCTTAAAATGCTACTTGTGTTAGTAACAAGAGCTGCCCCAGGTAGGGAACAAGATGACAAATTTCTCTTTAAAATACCCATTTCCTTACTAAAGGTGTGTGTCCTGGGGTCTCTTATGCTTGAACAGCCTACCTTAACATCTGAAAGATCATATTTTAAACCACCTTTCAATTTCTTTCACCAAGCAGCACATATCAAAGCTGCAAAACCAGCATGCGCTCCGAACCAAGACCAACCCTGTGGCAGGCACCAAAACCCTCCTTCAGGCACATCGTGTGCTGGCCCCTGCAGAACGGCTCATCGTCTTCCTTACTGTCATCTTTCCAGTGACAGCTCCCTCCCCACAAACACGTTATTGTATTCAGCCCTACCTGAATATCCAAATGCCAAGAGTGACTGCTCAGAATCACAGCATCAATTAGGTTGGAAAAGGCCCTTAAGATCGAGTCCAACCATAAACCCAACGCTGCCAAGAACCTAACACTGCCAAGACTTGTTCAATACTTGCTGAAGGAAGTGGGCCTGAAACACCATATTCTGCAGCACTGCATGTAAAGTAATTTTGAGCTACGATTAAAGAACTTTATGTCGACAGAATTCTCTAGTTCAAAGGAGTCACAGCGATTAGCCAAGGGAAGCAAAAGCGTATTTAGTCTTCCTAGTCATATTTATATAAGCAAGGATGGGGCAGGAGAAACCAAAGAAGTCTGTGTCAGACAGGATTTATGTAAAAAGGGAGCAAGCATACTACGGCTTTATTGATTTCATTTTATGAAGAACTTTTCATAAGACATAATTAAGTAGGTAAATTATTATTTTTGGAAATGTGTGTATCAGGAAATAAGTGCATCATCATTCTATGGCTAATGCTTGCTATTTCAAAACAAATTTCTGGCCAAAGCAAGTTCCTGTAGACTAGAGTAGAACATTTTAATAAGGTGGACTCCAAGGAAAACAGAGTAGGAACTCTAGTCAATAAAACTGTAGTAAACTGGAATTCTCCTTACATATTTGATGTACTATTTGCACAGAGCAAATAGTTTAGTCTGTTTCCTGAGTGTACACTCTTGGTTAAGTACAATCTCCTTACTGTTTCCTGAATGTACACTCTTGGTTAAGTACAATC
>NW_010272118.1:0-19338 GCF_000690775.1 Eurypyga helias
GGGACGGTGTCGAAGGCTTTGCACAGACCAGAGCAATTTGATAATTTTGCTGCGAGAGTAAGAGGCGTAAGCAGGTCCATGAGCACTCCTGGGAGCCAAGCTTGCAACCACCTTCCTGGGTGGCTTTTCCATCTTTGTTCCAGACCAGTTTAACTTCTCTGAGAGAATGTTTTTATAAGCTGGGACAGAAAATGAGAGGAAATGAGGCAGGGCAGGATGGCTTGGGAATACAGACAGGCTTTGCATAAACTGATAGTTCAGTCATTCACCCAAAACATCAGAGGATCAGTCCTAATCCCCGAGTCAGTTATAAAACAGTGTCAACATGGAAGACAGCGCTGCGCATTTTTGGAGACACAGGGTTGGATGTCAGCTTCAGGGAGACACGGAAAGATATGAATTGCAGCAGAGCAGAGACAGGCATCAACTCAGGGCTAAGGATTTTCCCAGAGGCTGTAAAATTAGGTTACTTTATATATTTTTTATCCCCCTAGAGTTTTTTGAAAATCTGGTTCTGCTTCTAAAACATTCACAAGTAAAGAAAGATATTGTGGAGGGTATCTGTAACTGAGTAATTTGTAGCAGACAGCTTTTTTAATTAATGATGAATTTTAATTTTTTTTTTTTTTCTGTCCAGAAAGAGTGAAACTATTTTATAAACCTTGATGCTGGGAGTGAAGAATGTAGTTTATGTGTGGCCCCTGTGTGGTGGCAACAGCTTTTGGTTTGGACAGACACAAATGGTTTGGGATAAACAGCTCTCGAACAACAGACTAGATGAAACTTGGTTGCTTTATTTTCCAAAGTGGTTCTGAAGATGTTGAGAAAAGAAAGAAAAGGTTTTCCTTAGTCCACTTTCTCATACTGAACAGATAGTTAGGATGGGAACCTATATATATTTTTTAGGATGTGAACATATATGCCAGGCTTAAGCTCTGTCTCACAAGGGTGGAATCCCAAAGAGGATCTGTACTCCATAAGGACTCTGGTTCTCTGTATACCTTCCATGAAGCAAAACAGTGTAGAAATCAGATCAGCCCTTGTTTTATATTCTCCCAACTGCTGTCTATTTCTAAGCCTTCTACACCTGAAGCCGTTGAAAAAAATTAACAATTCAAAATGGCAATGAGAGAAGGTAAGACGCCTACGATACACTGTGGTAGTCCTGCCCAGCTGGAGAAATCTCTTTCACACAGACAAAGAGGAGTTGTCTGGGTACCCAGCCTGAAATCAGGACACCAACTCTATTGTATTGCTCTTTGTTTCCTGTCCTTTAATATCTGTGGAGGGAAATAAATACTTCTAGCTGAGAGGAACTAAATTTTAGACTGTTAAAGGTGGGTGAGTTGAGTCCCACACAATTTTTACAGCTAGATATTTCTATGAGCAGTATAAAACAAAGTCCCTGTCAAATAAAGATAAGTTTTATAACATTTTACAGTAGTACCTATGCATCTCCCAAAAGACATGAAAAAGTTTCAAAAGGTTGTGGTATCATTTCATGTATGACAGTAGCTGAGGGAGACAGCACAAGGCCTTAGGCTGCAGGGAACAGCTTGATTGTGTATTCCTGAAAATCCTTAGGAATTCTGACAAAGGACTGGACTAGGCACACTAAGAATGCTAAGGAGAGATACTAGGCTGGGTTCAGTATGCTAAGATTAGGCTTAGACTTTCTGGGATCCTTTCTTGCTTCTTTTAGATTCCTGGTTTGTGGTCAAAGGTTAATAAATGTATGCAAGTAACTTTAAAATGCTGTTTTGCCGTGTGGTGCATTCTGAGGAGACAACCTGACTTTGACTGTTTCTACACGTCTAGCTTATACAACACTGGAAGGGTCAGTGATGGTAAACCCAGACCAAATTATGGTCCTGTTGGTGCCAAGTGAAAATGTTGCTTTGACGCAAGTGGGGGAAGCTTTCCAAGTAAAATTTGCAAATTTCTTCACTTGTGCATCATGTCCTTTGTCTCAAGCAGCTGACAAATGCCTCAAATCAATATGGCCACAGAAGGTGTATAAAGAGGTAAGTGCTCAACCATTGTTGCTAAACCTATGGTTTCCTTACAAGAAACGTTAGTCCTGACTAAAAAGTCTGTTGTGTGACAAGATCACGAAGACCAGTTGATCACTCCACCACTGAACAGCACACAGGGAACCGAGACCGAAAGGTTCATCTCTGACCTGCCCTGTGGATCACCTGGTAGTCTTCAGTCACTCTACGCATCTGTTGACAACAACAAAGCTGACAAAAATGTATGCATCAAGGTGACCTTAACTTCTGCTTTGATTAATTGACTTTATAATTTTCCACTTTGGAGGGGAAAAAACCAGGAATGTATCATTAACCTCTTTTGAAGGAACAGTACCTCAATCAAGTATAATTATTTTTCTAGATTAAACTATTACGACCTCTTCCTATACTGCCAAATATTATCTTAACTGAAATCTGGTATGAGTAAAAAAGTACCTAGTGTATTGCCCTGAAATAAATTGTGTGAGGTCTTGTTTGTGTGTGGTGCATTCTGGAAAGGGCTGTGCCTCCTCCATCAGAATAACTTACAACAAAGGTCATACATTACGAAGGACTAGGTTCCTGAGGACCATGACTTTGTAAGACTGGATTTGCTGTAAATTAACACTAATTAGTCACTGCATATTTAGAAAGAGTCCTAAGCAATTCACAAATTTTCAGCTATTTTTTCATTTAGCTTTTTTTAAAGACAAACAAAAAGACAATAGCAAAATTTTAAGACGATATATAACCTTAAGCTATGTGAAGTTTCTAAATACATTTAAATACATGTCAAGAACCGAACGGTCTTGCTTTATTCTTATCTGGGCATCACGTTACCCAATCAGAACTTTAACGTTCCTTTCTTATTCTGGGTGTAAGATCACGCTATTCACACTGGTTTCCAAGTATGACAGATTCCAGCCCAATCTGATACTGCAGTGACTGTTCATTTCCCACTGGTGATCACCCCCTCATCTTATGGCTGCAAAGAGAAACACAGAGAAGGATCACAAGACTCTCTATAATAATAAGGTACACTTTACATGCATCCATATTCTAGCACTAAAGCTGAAACATTGTGCTTTCCTTCCTTACTTGGCCGTTTTGTTTGGTGCAAATCTTAAAAATTCATAGGAGATCAACATTATTTCTTGAGCTTGTTTCCTTTTTATTTATTATTTTTATCTTTCTTGCCAAGATAATCTGTGCAGATCATCCCATGCCAAATAGCAGGTACATAAAATAAGTAGAGATATTTGTAGACAACACGTTGGCAAAGGATTGGAAAAGTTATTCTTCAAAAACCCTGAGTACTTTCTTCTTCATGTACAATTTAGACCGTACTAATGCAATTGCTCGTGCATGTACTTTGTATATAGGCACTTAAGACATTTCCATTTGCTAAGCTATAGCTCTGCTGTACACTCTGTCTACTGCTTTTTCACTACCTTTTAAAGGATTTTGGCTGTAGCCCTGGTTGCAATGCATAAGTGTAATTAAAATCTGCAGATGTTTTCCATAGACTATGTAGAGTGGGATTTACGTTTTGTCCACGAAGGTACATTGGCTCTCGCTTGAATACATGCATGTACACTTCAAATACATGGCAATAAGTAGATCCTTTCTTAAGAAACAAGAACAAAGCGTGCAAGCGTGTACTCTCTACGGCAGTGAGAAACAAGGGCTATCTCAGATTTGGGACCTGTCATTTGTGTGGTACAGGCAGAGATAAGAAGGAAGCTATAATATAAACACAGAGAAAAGACTTGGTTTTCCTTCCAGTTTAATTTGCCAGAGCATGATCTTTTGCCCACATGCTGGAAACAGGGATGCATCCTCTCTCAACCTGCAAACCAGCTAGCTGAAAGATTGGCAGCTGCCTGCAGAGCAGGCACACCTTGCACTTAGTCTTAGGCAGGCGACATTTTAATCACAGCTGTGGTGATGAAAGGGCTGGGAGGGCTCACCTTTCATGCACTGACCTAAACATATGCAACATAACATAACGTCTCTGCTGCAACCCAAGCTGGTTCCTGCTTCGGCGTTCCTGACAAACGCTTGGCTCACTGTATGCTCTCAAACATAACTCGTCTACATGCTCCTGTGTCGTTTTACATCACTGAGCTTGGCCTTTTAGAAATCACAGGATAATGCTTCCCTGTCATCCCAACAAACTGCAATTGCGTGTTTACGGAGAAATAAGAAAAGGAATGAAATGAATTTCAAAAACACTTTTAATTATTGATACATATAAAAATTGTCCTCTTGTGTTCTGAAAACTGGTGTAAAATGTCTCAGCTAGAGAGTTTCTTTCCAGTAAGTTATTCTCAGTAAATTTGGTCTGCTCGTTGCACGCATACACATATAGATATCTCAGATCCGTCTTTATATACACTTTCTCCTCATGAAAAGCATTCTGACTACTTAACAGGCATGTGGGATCCTGAATAAATTATGCTGATTCTATATGATTCAAACTGTAAAATGTAAAATTACATTGCATTTTCAATAAGCGTGTACACAAACCATGTGGAACGTGAAAGGTCAGACTGGAAATTCCTCATTCCCATTTGTGAATAATTTTTTTTCATCTAACAGTCCCATTGAATTCAACTGGGCTGAGTAAGAGTACTCACATAATACCATCATCTGGCCTTGTTTTAAGACCACTTCAGGGCTCCAGTCTTGCAATCTGATCTGTGCATAGGCAGACACAGCTGATGTCAGTGGGTTGCTTTTTCGGCTTGGGAAGGCATTTCATGTATCAAGGCCATAAGAGTTAACTCAGCTACCCAAACAAGAACATGACAAAGCTCCACTGCAACATTTAATCTGATGTCTTTGAGATTATATTAACTTTTAGCTTCATGGATGTGTGGTGTTTCTCCACCAAAAAAGTGTAATATTATTGTAGTATTCCCATGGCTTTAGGAAGACAAGGGTTAGAGAATGAACATCATTTAGTGTATCTCAGGTGGACTGCACCAGTAGCAGGAAGACAATGCCTACAGAAAAGATGATTTTTTCAGGACACCCATTTCTTCCCTTGAATTCATGCATGCTACTTTTTCTTTGTCTTTGCTGCCTTTGACTGCAGTTTCCAAATTTGCCTGTGTATCTGCTGTCATAGGAATTAGGTACTTGTTTTCAGAAATAAGGTGTTTCTATGGGTGCGTCTCTGTTCACACAAAGACAGATATCACCTTGTAAACCAGCTATACTTTGATACTGGAAAAGAGATTTCTAGCTTGAGATGTGGATATATTAGTACTTCAAAGCTGGTTCTGGTTGCTCTGGTACTGTGCAGAGATCTGCTCTTGCAGTATGGTGGGTGTTGAGCCAACACCCTTTGAAGTCCATGGAAACTCTCCCGTCGACTTCCAAAACAGACTGAGTTGTGCCTGAAATCCACAGCCTATTTTTTCCATCTCAGTCACCAACATGGTCTCCCTTCTGGTTATCACAAGTATGGAATCTAAATTAGACACCCAAAAAATTTATCAGACCATTAAGGTGCAAAAGGCGCAATTTCTGTGACAGTGGGACAAAGAACCTACATATTTTAGATAGCTTTACATTGCCAGTCTGCTCTCACTGCTATCCATTTCAGTATTACTTGTGATCAGAAGTACGAGTACTCTCTACAGGGTGCTTTCCTTATACTTTTACTGGACTCTGCCTGGCACATTCACTGATCTCCGCAGCACTTCAGCGTGTTCTCTTTTTATAGACGTATCAGACATCTCAGTCCTCTAATATATGGCATACAGATAGATGGATGCACCTACACAAACCCCGTTGTGTCAGTGTGCATTGGCATGGCAGTCAGGCATGCATTACAAGAAGGAAGACTGGAGCTTGACATGAATAAAAGTGTTCTGTCATATTGTACATGAGATGATCTTTACTGACCATTATTTTCCAAAGCATGAACGCCAGTGTAAGCTTCGTTGGTTACCAACTGTAAGCACACTATCATGAAGTCCATATGCACCTACAGTTTCAGTTTTTAAACATACCTTCCCAAAGTATGAGCAAAAATGGTGGATGACCTAGAAGAAAAGCTTTGCTTTGGGTTTTCAGAGTCTCTTGGCTCATAAAGCAACACCGGTGTGCTGCATACCTACAATTGGTTGTCCAGGATAAAGCAGTACTGGAGGGTGTCAATGAATCCTTGCAGAACTGAGTGTTTTCTGCATCTTCTTGGCTCATGAAAAGTCACACTGCTGCCCACAAAGGTGCAAAGGTTTAATAAACAATCGTTTCTGGTAGTAGGAATACAATCCAGTGCCTGATTTTTGATACCTACCAGGAGCTGTAGAACACTTTGAAGAACATCCCAGTGGGATTGCTCCTTGATGGATTTACAAGAAGCTCTCTGATCCTTCAAACATACTGCAGAGGGTAATCAAGGCAGGTACAGGCTTCCTTACCTGTTAACACTTCTGTTCATTTCCCATTTGGCAACTGTCTCACCCATTCACATGTTCAGCAGAGTCCTCCCTGGCTGTGTGCACAGTATGATCTGCATACAGCCGTCACAGTCTGGATCAAGGCACAGTTTGAATTAGATTTCTCTATCGTAGTGGAAGGAAAGATTCTCGGAAAGTTGCTCTATGCCACACTTCAACTGTCTACAGATAGCTGTTTTGGATGAAACTTTTGTTATGGTTAAACAAATTAGTGCGTCGTTCTAGTTAACTTCTTGCTTTCACTTAAAAAAGACAACTTGGAGCAAAGGTGAAGACCACAAATCTGAGCCTGCAGTGCAAAGGCTTGAAAGTAAAAGTCAGAAAAATTTGAATACATAAATATAGGAGCTTAAAATGGAAATTGATACACCTCCTTAGCCATGGTTATTTTGTGTACTAATCTACCTGTCTGTAGAAAACAGGGGGTGACTGACACATTACTGGTTTTAAGTAATTTTCACTTTCAACAAAGGGGAAGACTTCAACAAAATAATTATTTGCATGATAACATTAAAAAGGATGCCAGAAAAATTAATGCCACCGAATACAAAAGAATGTGTGGAACAAATAGGGGTCAGGATCAGGAACACTGAAATGCGAATATTCAATTAACAATAATAGAAAAGATGTGGGTCATGGTATGTAAATGAAGGCTGCCTGGGGCCAAATGTTCTCAATAGCGAAGCCAAAAAGATATTAAAAACACCCTACATGACTTTGTTTTTCAGCTCATGAGAAAAATCCATGTTGAAAATATGTTTATCTGTTCAAACAGCAAAACCAAACACATTCTGTAATGTATGTATTAAGAGGATGTATAACTTGCGCAGCATTCACGTCTAGGAAAATGTGACTACATGCAGTAAGTGTTGTGGAAGGGGAGGGGGGAAGAAGGAAAAGTGGTAGGAAGGACAGATGCTCGAGGAGAAAAAACTTGCTAACCAGAGGTTTTTGCATGGACCACAGCGTCCCATGTCCCACATGCTAATTTCTTGCACAGACCTGTTGCCAAGATAAATTTTTTCTTGGAGTCTAGAATTTATAGGATGTGCTTGGCTTGCATCAAGAACACAGCAGTTCCTTCCCCGCACAAACAGCTCTATCTAGCGAGGCTGGATATAAACAGAAAGGCTGCTTCTCTAATTATTTGTACAAAGACCAAGATAGCTGCATTCTGGAAGGTTCATAGGAACTGATTTTTTTTTTTATTTTATTGTGCTTTTGACTTTCAGGGCTTTCACTCCACTGAAAACCATCTAGACCTTCATCCACAGGAAGGTAATCCACAAGTTTACTACTCTGATTCATGCAGCGACATATGTCATCTCCCCCAGTCCCCCTCCCACACACCCCACCCCCTTTCCTTCCCAAGAGTATTGATACTATTTATTTAATAGTAAAATATTTACATAAAGCAGGACCTTTACCTAGACAAGGAGTTTCTCTTCCCACCTGCCCCCCTGGCTTTTGAGACTACTTGCGTGAGCCAGGAGCACTCTAGAGCTACCAGCACGAACTTCACTGTAAATGTTTGCATTATGAGAAGATTCTTGCATGTCCTGGAAATGCACTACACTGACTGACGTTCCAGCAAAGAGTGGCTTTTTCAAATCAATATGACTACTTTTATGAGTCAAGTGAAAATCGTTCATAAGGGTTTTCATATTTAAGCCAACTGTTTTTTAAGCTAAACTCCATTTTTGCCCCCTTTCTCCCCACTTTTAGACCAAGGACTTGAAATACTGAAACAGGTTTAGCAAGGGGAATAAGAGGAAAATAGTTTCTGGAGTGTTTCACATGCCATTATCCTCGTCCTATTGCTTGTGTATGAAATGCAGCTGAAATACAGAATACACGAAATAAGTAGCAGGTAACAGCAAAGCCACAGTGAAAGGAAGTGAGAGAAGAAAGAACAATGCAGCCAGTGGAAAAACAAGCAGCCTTTCTTATAGGCAGAATACTGTTGAGCTGCAGTCACCTAGGTCTGTAAAATGAACCTTGCAAGTGGTCTTACTCTATTTTAAGCACATTTTAAGGGCCTGTGGGATTGGGTCTCAGTTTAGGCTCTGGGATTAGCATTCCTCTTGTGCAAAGTACCATGGAATTTTAATGAATACAAGTAGTCAGAATTTCTGCTGTCTCCCAGAGATTTGTTTATTTACTAATTTAGAGACATGTCTAACATCTTACTTCAGTGGTGCAGCTGTACCAGCACCATACTGAGGCAATGGTTAAAAATCTGATGCTGAGAAAAGAGTGGCGTTTGTGAGTCATAGATAGTCCTAGACACACATATAAATGACGGCTGAAAATACTGTTTCCCACTTAGATAATGAGATATTAAAAGATTACAATGGACACAAATATGCAGCATAAAAGAATCTAGTCCAGTTCCCTCTGGGGGGTTTCTGTATTTAAAATAAAAGAAAAAATTAAGATACAATTTGAGTTTCTGTTGTAAATATATGAGTATTTCTCCTTATGATGTGGATGCCTCTAGGACCTGATTAGCTAACCACCTGGTTTGGTCAAATAGAGATTTTATATTGAAATAACACACCAGGCCCATTATCCCAGGTCCTCAAGGGGAGTTGGGTATTTAACTCCATTTTGCAGGACCAAACAGCTACTTTTCAAGGTCTGTAGCTCAGCTGTTCTTTTTCTTTATTTCAAGTTTGCTGAATTATTTTCCATTTAAATTCTTCCTTTAGGGTGGCAGAACCAACCAGCAGCACAAGCAAGTCATCTGGTCAAGAAACTTTCTGAAGTCCTTGGTCTCATATTGAGTAGCCAAAAAACTTCTTCTAGCCTGAGAATCAAGATAGTTGGCCCAATTATCTTGTCAGGTCCAGAACTTTGTGTATGTGGTCTATATGGTTTTAAGAGGACTGACCAAGAAAGATGATTTTAGGTTGAAGATGAGGCACTGTGAGCCGTATAGTAGGTGCTCTGGGACAAAGTTTTAAACATTTAATTAGCTTTTGCCAATATTAAGTAGCTGCCTGTATGAAATCCAGTCACACAGTCCTGAAAATCTGGCTGTACTCTCTGTTAAACAGAACCAGAAAATAATATGCAATGTGGTCATTTTTATTCCAATAGTATAAAATATTTTGGATAGTAAATGCTTCTTAAAATGAATATAAATTTAAATAAATACCACGAAAACAAACAACCTCAAACAAAAGTAAAAAATAACACCTCACCACAACTCCAAAACATTCTGTGAGCATTTTATACAGTTTCTGAAGCTTAGTTGCACTTTCAAGAACCGTCTGGTTCAGTTTCTGAAACTACAAAAATCTGTTCTCTGTCACTTAATTTTTCTCATAGTGTCACAGGTAAAAGTAAATGGTTATTTGCTGGATTTTCATCTACTTGAAAAAAGATACATGTTTTGTTATGATTTAAATGAGTCACTTGAAAAAAAAGAAGTTATAGACTGCTGGAGCAGAGCCGAGCTTTGGTAAAATCTGGCTAGATAATATATTCTCTTTATGATAATTCAGCAGAGTGAATATTCATAACTGAAGTTGTGTTCCCTGAAATACAAAATTTATAATAGGAGTGAGATTGTGTTCTCAACAGCCTATATGAGGCATTTTTAAAAAAGCAGCTATCTAATTACCTTTTAAGTCAATTGCTCAGCTTGTTCCCTACGTGACCCTACTCTACCCAAAATGTATTGGCTCAGTTTTTCATTATTGTTCCCCAAAAAAGAAAATAAAAACTATGAAAAATCAATAGCAAAGTTCAAATGAGAAGATATTAATCTTCTGCATCATCTTTTAAGTTGGTGATCTAATTGGCACACGGCCTGATACCTTTAATGGAGCTTTTTAAGTTAGTAAAGTCAGTAGCAGTAGAGTCTTGGAATTGGTAGCAAAAAGTCAACTGCACATTTGAATACTTAATTTTGCAGCTATAAACAGCCACGTCACACTTCCAGCAACAACAATGGGATGGTTTTCAGCACTGCTCTAGCAAGCAGGCATGTTTTCTATTTTCTTCTTGTATATACGATTAAAAGCATTCCCACTACAGAACTCTGCCCTGCATTCACTTCTGAAACAGAGCATGAGAGATGTCTCTCAGAAGTCAGAACTCTGCTTTTGCCTGGGCCAAATAATGGAAGAACAGTCCAGCACAGCACCCTTGCTTCTAAGGCTTCTATTAAGAGTTTTAATTCACTGACTAATTGTCAGTATTTGCTCCAGCGTGCAATTGATAAGGAGATCTTTGGCCATGAGAAAAGTACTTTTTTCTTTTCTGTGTAAAGGTGGGTTTACCTTTTAGCAGGCAAGAGATAAGGAATTGCCTGCATGGAGTATAGGCAAGTTCTCATCTTGCTCTAGGATATCCACCAGTGTCTGCGTCCTTGTTGAGTAATAATGAGATACCATAACCAAACAGTAGAAGACGCATGTCAGATGGTTCTCCAATAACATTAGAAAAAAAGCAGCTGATGTATGGGATATTGAAGGCAGATTAAGTTGTTAATGTATATTAGTATATTCTTAATTTCCTTTTAATTGAAAAAGACATATTGACTTTAATTAGAACCATTTCACAGGAACTGTCAATTAGCACATGTCAAACTAGTTAATTCAGAACAGAATTCTTTTAATTAGGGTCTGCTTTCCTTTAACTGTGGGGCCAATGAAATCAGCCTTTCCTTATCAAGATTTTAAATGTCTCTAAGACATACAATACAAATGTAGTCTCTTATCTATTATTAGAAGCCCATATGGATAACATTAAAATGATGATGCTAGCATTGTTCATGCAGCACAAATCAGAGTTTCCTTTATGACTGTTAAAAAAAAAAGAAAAAGATGGCTTTGAAGAAAGACTATTTTAAATACACAGATTTATCCTACTTTAAAGAGACTACAAAATTTATGACACGCATGTTCACATTTAAAGTATTATTTAATACGTCTGCTCAAATAAATGGGCCTATTCAAACGTTTTGTGTGTTCTATCAGCCAAAGACACATAAAACATTTTCAAAGCATGCAGTAACGTTCTTCCCTTAAATGAACTGTAATCAAAAGGAGAAAACAGACTCGATGATTTTTTTGGGGACAATATAAAACCAGCATTGTTAACTTTCATTGCATGTGAAGATTTAACACTGATTGCTAATCCAGTGGCTGCGAACACTAGTGAGATAATGTCATCTCAGTTATCAAACAGCATATAATCCTGGTCTTGACTTTCATATAAATTTTCTGAATATGTCTCGAGTTGTTGATGGATCTCGACTCCTGGCTGACATACTGGCGTAAAGACATTCCCCATGGATTGTGGGAGCTGCCATGTGCAACATCTGTAATGTTGGTCACATCCTTTCAGGAGTAAGAACAGCTGAGAAAAATATAACAAAAAATGTAAAAGGAATGATTGCAAAATCTAGACTTAGTTTTGTCATACGGGGTTTAGCCACTGTTTTACTGACCTATATCAACAGAGGATTACAGAGATTAGTAAAAGGAATACTTAATAACTGAACTGTGGATTCCAAAGAGGATTATCTGGTAAGATATTTCATATATCCTGATGCTTTGTTGAACTTATTAGGGACCTGATTATAGGCCTGAGTAACTCAACAATAAAAGAAGCATCATTTACCAAAATGAAGTACAACTGGGATGCATTAAAATTTAATGTGTTCTAGAAGTACACTTTTTCTGCTTAGTATCCTAAGCACACCATTTTTTTCCCCTAGGGCAACATTTTGTTGTGTGGTAAGTAGTACAGTGTTAAGAATGCTGTGTGCTAAAAGGTGGGTTAAGGTCTCCACAAAACTTTGAGAAGTGGATGAACTTTAATTAGATGATCTGCAAAAATCAAATATTGTGTCCTGGGAGTTCTTCAGCACAAGCCAGAGGCTCTGTAGACAGGTCACTTCACTGCCTACTGTCCAGTATGAAGTTTACCCTGGGTGTAGCTAACAGCTGTAGTTCTACTTTTAAATGTGATTGTAAATAGGTAACGTAAGACCCTGATATTTATTCATTAATCCTATTGTGGCCCATACTAAATCTCTGCTTATCAGTTTAAATGCTTACCATAATTTAGAACTCTTTAAGCAGATCTAAGTCACTATGGTACTGAATTGCATAATCGAAACTCTTTTATAACACAGCAGAAAAAATGTTTTGGATTTTGATCATATTGCTCAACTGCCAATATATCATTTATTTCAAAATGGCAATTAGCAATAACTCTTCTGTTAAAATCATCCCCACATTGACTCTCCACAGGAGTATTGGTACTTTCGCCATGAAGGTTATAAAACATTAGGTCACTGTCTTTATGGTCACAAATTATGCTGAACTTCAAACTGTAGGAATATTCAAAGAGTGTAAACTATAGGAAATTTTCAGACTACGGTGAAATTTTTGATCCTTGCAGTATCCCAGTCAGGGATCTAATCCATACTTTATGGCTGGGAGAGTGGAGAAACAGTTGTATGGAGGGAAAATAACTTACCCAAGACCCAAACTGTGTCAGTAGGAAACAGAATTAAAGGCAGACTCCCCTGATTTCCTGAAGTTGCTTGATCCTCCCTGCAAGTACACCAAGGCTCCTCTTAGCGCAACCCCACTGTGTGTCATGCCCATAAAGCAGTGCAAAGCACTTTTTTTCTAATTAATACTAAGGCGATTCATTGCTTAGCAGCAGCACTAATATTTACACACTTATGGATCTCATGATTAAGTAGCAAGCTTTGACTTCAATTAAACCTGACAGTTTCTGATAGCAAAAAGTCATTACAGAACTTCAAAAGCACTTGAACTGTAGCAAGATCTTTACAATTATCTATATAATATCTTTCAGCCTCTGTTGGCTCCTTCATCTTCTGCAGCAGGCCCAACTTCTCTATCAACTTTGGTCTTTGAGAAGTTGAACCCTAACGCTCGCTATTTAAAAAAATATATATGAAAATGCTGCAATATACAATGGATTTCACCCGGTCTGACATTCTTTTTGGGATAAGTGCTTAATAAAAATTGCCCATGTGAATCATGTACTGTTCATGCATTGTTCATGAATCAAACCAAGAGCCATTTAAAAATGACTAGCATTAAGGAAACGTAATAGCTTTTTAACAGATTATTTAAATGACTGTAGCTCTGATTTCCAGTCATTTTATCCAAACAGCTATGGCAGAACTATCCCTGAAAAGGGAGTAACTTTCTGATTAAACCCTTTTGTTGTTGGATTTAAGAAATATTTTAGAAGAGAGAATTTCTCAATTATGTATTCATTTTCCAGAGGCCAGGCATGGAGGGTGTAACAATTTGATCAAACCCAGCTGAAAGCACTAATGGTTTGGAGGATTCATTCTGTTCTTACAATCAGGGCAGAGAAAGCCTTTAAATACATTCAGAGCAGAACAGACAGTTCGTTCAGACTGACCAGTGTGTAAATCACTTCCTCGGTAGTTTTTGGTCTCTGCAGATTAGCTTGCTTGGTACTTTTGTAGCATCAATGTGACAGCGATCGAGAAGCCCATTTGTGCATTTTTGCAGCCAGATTATCAACCCATCTGATTCCTTGATTTTTGCTGTGTTGGTGGTATGCATCCGGATGTAATTGGAATCAGCATATACCCTCATCTCTTCTTGTGCTGTTGGCTCCTTGGCCCAACGTTGCCAGTGGCTGAACTCTCCATGCCTTCCTCCTTTTCCAAGGAGAGTTTTTGACCATGACAGAGCCATTACAACAACCAATTTGCAGCACCCAAAGACAAAGTCCCCTCCCATTAAACTGGGAGAGTTCCTTACTCTGAGTCCTTCAGACCAATGAATCATAGAATCATAGAATCACGGAATAGTTTGGGTTGGAAGGGACCTTAAAGACCATCTAGTTCCAACCCCCCTGCCATGGGCAGGGACACCTTCCACTAGACCAGGTTGCTCAAAGCCTCATCCAGCCTGGCCTTGAAGACAGCCAGGGATGGGGCATCCACAGCTTCTCTGGGCAACCTGTTCCAGTGCTTCACCACCCTCTCTGTGAAGAATTTCTTCCTGATATCTAATCTAAACCTCCCTGTTTTCAATTTGTACCCGTTACCCCTAATGACTTTCATTTACCATTGTTGTTTCGAAGCATAGCCCAGATTTTCTCAAAAAACACGGTCTTTTGCACAACTCCCCATTCTACCAGCTATTTTTGATACAACCTGAGCATCTTTGCTTTAATGATGAAAACTACTTATTGGAAAAAATAAAGCTAAGGTACTTAATACATGCCTAATTATTTGCACTGTGGTTTAGTAGCTGAAAACAAAGACGGTCAGCTGGCTGTCCTGTCATCTCAAAGAAGGGGACCTGTGGTCCATCAGCAGTTCAGTGATTATATATGAGGAGCTGCTGCTCTTGCTCCTGCAGTGTCTGCAGACGTATTCCTCCAGGTCGCACCACCTTGCACTGCTTCAGTGTTAACTACTCCTTTATTAAACAATTCTCCAAGCATAACTAAAGCATTTGGGTTGTTAACATATATAATAAGTTATATTTAAGAAGGTTTCAAATCAGCACATTGTATTTTGCAGCAAAGTCATAAAAATATGCTAACATGATAACATCTAATGAGGGAAATGTTGCATGCAGATGTCTGTTTGCCTATTATCCCATAAAATGACTGTATATTTTTATTTATATGAGTAACGTTAGACACAAACATGTTACTAAAAAGCATTCATTTAGGAAATGTATAAACACAATGAGTCTAATATAAGAAACTGTTTTAAAACACATTTTTTAGTGTTTATAAAATGAAGATAAATTAAAAAAAAATAGTTCCAAAGTACATTTTTTTTTCTCCCTTATGATGAGAAAGAAATATAGGTTCTCAGCTGGCATATTATTTGTGATGTGGCAGCGAAGAGAAATTTGTCCCTCGCGTCATGTATCCTTTACATGATGCAAAGGAGTATAATTTTATTTTTGTTTTATTTGAAGGCCCTGTCTGGGCACATTGGCCACCAATTTCATTTTTATTGCAGTGCATGGATAGCAAAGTCACATATCCTTACGTTAATGCAAAGGGCATAGGAAAGGAAAGGGAAAGTATAATTTTTGTTGCTGCTGTTGTCATTTGAAATTTCCATAGTGTCTGTGCACATTGGGTACCATTTCATTTTTATTGCGCTGCACTGATAGCAATGTCACATATCATTAAGTTAACACCAAGTTAGGAAAAAAAAAGAAAAACAGATTTCTTCCCCCAACTATTACCATTGTTTGAAATTTTTTGTACTGTGTGACTATAATTTCTGTGGGCTGGTGGAAGTACTGAAAAATTATAATATCCAATGTAAAAAAGGATATCCAGTTTATGTTTTTTGTATTGCTCCATGTGACAGTGGATAGAAAGTGTAATTCTACTCACATTTCTTATTAGTAGGATAAAGGTTAGTTCAATATCTAAAATTAGCTAATGGGGGAACCGCCATTTTTGAGGAAAACTGGAATAATATCAGAGTTTAATTTCCCCAAATCAG
Organism: Eurypyga helias; assembly: GCF_000690775.1. Classification (NCBI taxonomy): domain Eukaryota; kingdom Metazoa; phylum Chordata; class Aves; order Eurypygiformes; family Eurypygidae; genus Eurypyga; species Eurypyga helias. The sequence goes on from NW_010272118.1 coordinate 16,005, forward strand.
TATATTTTATTAAACCACTTATCTCCTGCATCCTAAAACACCTTTCCACATCCCCCTCACTGTATTTAACCCCTGAGTAGAGGATGTGACCCCCACTTTGGGATGCAGAAAGTCAGTCTGTTGATGTGGTGTACCCACTCATCATTGCTGACATGTGTAAATAACTACCACCAGGATGGACATGGTGCTCATCTACATGGGGAACACCAGACAGCTGCGCGGCTGCTCCATTTTATGTGACGAGTCTTGTACAGGCCAGCACTAACAGCGGGCAGGAGTACAGCCCTTGGGCTCCTTTTGGAAATTCATATGGTGAATCTATTGCCAACAATTGTCTCAGTTTTGGACAGCAAAACAGGCCAACTTTTTTGTTTTATTTAATCTGTTATTAACCATTCCTGTATCATGTCCAACACTGCCTCTTTATGCTTGACCTTTGGAGCAACTCTGTTGTGGTCCTGCAAGTCAATGACAATTTTTATGGAGCCGCCCTTAGACAGAGAGGTGCAGGACTGCCAACACAGGATGGCAAGGTCCAATACAGTCCTTCTTGGCCTACAGGTTGGATAGGTCTACTTGTTTGAGTTAGACTCCGTGCACTGCAGCTTGGACCTTGCTCTCCAGGCAGAATACCCCAATCTGGGCTACAAGGCTGGTGAAAGGGCTGGAAGGCATGTCCTTTCAGGGGTGCCTGAGGATCTGGGGTTTGTCGAGTTTGGAGAAAAGGGATCGAGGGGTGACCTTATTGTTCTCTAGAGATTCCTGAGGAGAGGACATGCAGATGGAGGTGTCTCTGGGATCCAGGGACAAGACAGATTGGAATGGTTCAAAGCTGCACCACAGAACATTTAAAATTAACATTAGGGAACATTTTTTTACCAAGAGGGTGATCAAATACTGGAACAGGCTTCCTAGAGAGGTGATCAATGCCCCAAGACTGCTGGTGTTTAGGAGGCATTTGAACAATGAATGCCCTTAATATACTTTACCTTATGATCAGCCCTGAGCTGGTCAGGTAATTGGACCAGATGATTGTTGTGGGTCCCTGTCAATTGAAATATCTATTATTCTATTCTATTCTATTCTATTCTATTCTATTCTATTCTATTCTATTCTATTCTATTCTATTCTATTCTATTCTATTCTATTCTATTCTATTCTATTCTATTCTATTCTATTCTATTCTATTCTATTCTATTCTATTCTATTCTATTCTATTCTATTCTAAACTGGCTGCTCTAATTCATAGTTGAATTAATGGCTCAAGATAAGGAAGCTGCATTAGATGCAGCTTTGACCTCTACATTGCTCTTGCAGTGTTCTGACCTGATGCTCACAGTGGAGATGAGGCCATGGAGGATGATCTCAGACAGCATATTGAGCATCTGTGATGTCCCTTTCTTTTCTGTCACACAGCATTTTAAATGTGAGCCTTTTTGGAGGATGTGGTTTGGCCCCCACATGGACAGACACAAAGCTTTGGCAATTCCAAGGTTGTCCAGGGGCCTTTGGAGACCTTGTTATCCTGTGGGTTAAAACAGCTTCCAGGGTCTTCCACTCCTGACAAGGAGTAGGGCAAGGAAGGATCTCAGCTGAGATTTGTGGTCTACGTGATCCAAACTGAATCTGGAAGGACGGAAGAACCTTGGCCAACATGTGTTTAATGGAAGCTGTGTGACATTAAACAATCACAGATGTATGTAATAGATTTTGTGGTGTCCCAACAGGCTACATCCCAGTAAGTCACCTGAACACACAAATATGTGACAGCTAGCATGCTTTACATTTTTAATGTATTTCCTTGTGTGAGGCTTGGAAAATCCTCCTCCTCAACCCATTGGCACAGGCCACTCATGTACAACAGCAGCAGCATTCCATTTTCAAAACATCATGTGTCATGAAAGAGAAAATCAGAAAAGTCTGACCAGAGTGATCCTTTGAGTCTACCTATTTACACTGAATCTGAGGTGTCATCACCTGTACTGCTGCTTCTGTCCCTTGGATGCAGTCCATGAAACAAACACATTTCTGCAAGGAATGCAAGGATAGTGGTGATGGCTTGCTTTGGAAGCATTGCTTGCAGTGTTGGGCACAATCGTTGATGGTGCTGGTGTCCTATTCCTCCTGTACCTCGAGCAAGACAGAAAAAGTGTGAAATATTTTGTAGCAGGTGTTAGAGAAAGCGGGATACCACAGCAGTTTTGGAAGAAGTGCCGGAATGTGAATATGCTGCTGAGCTCTCCATCTGGAGAGGAAACCCAGAACCACCCTTTCCTTGTGAGCTGCAGGAAGAACAAGGGAGTGTGTGTTTGGGGGTTTGTAGAGGACAAATTTTAGCTTGTTTCTAAATGGCTCCATATGTATTTATTTGTGTTGTATACTTTCCTCTTGGCTGTACTGGAGCTCTTTTGTTTTATAATGGCATGTCCCAGAACATTTTTAAGTTATAAAAAAACTTATCTCAGGGCTCCACAAATGAACTCTGACTTTTTCCCCTCCCTGGGTTTTTATTAAGCTCGGTGGGGCTAATTCCCTATTGCTCCGCACCTTGTGTAGGCATTTATACTGATGCCAAATGGATGCAAAATGCTAAAACTACACAACATACCTCTGACTGATGGAGTTTGAGGTCTGGAATCACACACCAGAAATTTGTGTCCAAGCCTCCAGTGTGGGTTGAGCCTCTCCAGATGTCAGGTGATATTCCAGGTGTTCATAAGCTCCTTTCTCTCCCACCTCTATCTCCATAGCAAAATGCTGACAAGCCTTTTGTATAGTCCTTTAAATGAGGAGAGATCATACACAGGCACACACACATACATATGTATATATACAAGTTCTTACTTTTTAAGTCAAAGAGATTATATATGTATCTCTTCTACATATATAATATATATGAAATATTTTAAAATGACAGGCTTTTAGGAAAGAAAGAATTTTTCTAAAGTACTTTATAGAAGATGAGATTTTTTTTTAAATTTTTTAAAATTAAAAGCACTTTAGTTTGCTGCCTGTGCCACCTGTGAGCCATGGGAAGAAGGAGCAGCTGAAATGCTGTGTGTGAGCAGTGTAACGCTCTGCCTGTGCCAGGACCTTGGGTACCAGGGAAGGACTGTTTGCAAACAGTATAAATTTCTGTCCAGGAGAAATGACAATACCCCATCTCCCAGAGACGGCAATGTACTTGCTTTCATTGGACATGGGTCCTAGCAATTTTTGACTGCCAGGGGATAACATGCAGAGTACAAGGGCTCAGATCTCAGGGGTTGGCCAATGGTCAAACATCAGTTTCACATTTTAAGGATCCAAGACATATCTGGGTGCGGCTGGGTAG
>NW_010272118.1:19436-19778 GCF_000690775.1 Eurypyga helias
CAAACCCACATTGCTGCAGCTGTGTAATGGGAAGAACAATAGAGAACTGGGCTCAGTATACAATGCATTTTAATAAAATTCTTTATAAGGTTTGATTTCTAAAGGATCTCTCATCAGCCTGTTCCCTGCATTTTTGTGATGGTCACCACAAACATTGGCATGAGACTGACTCAGAATGGAAAATATTAACAAGAAATATGTTTTTTTCGCAATATGTTTAATGCACTGCCAAAATCCCTTTACAATCCACCTGTAGTCTGAGGATTTACTTGTTAAGAGTAACTGGAGTGAAATAATCAAGCATGGACTTTATCTAGTCCTCATATGCTAAACACCGCCCCC
>NW_010272119.1:0-977 GCF_000690775.1 Eurypyga helias
TGTTTCACCGGGCGGCTGAAGGCCACGCCAGCTGTGCCCCCGGCCTGGGGCTGCCGGTGGTGGTCCACGGCCACAGGCACTTGGCCTCCCTGGGTCACGCTCCGGGATGCTAGTGGAAGACCTGATAAAAAATGGGGTTTTTTTAAAACAAGTAGGCCTTTAAATTGGGTTGTCTGGTACTGTTGCTGCATCTCCTGGAGGGGCAGAGCCTGCAGCGGGGGGAGAGGCATATGGAGCATATAGGCACATAGAGAGTATACAGGCATATAGTTCCTGCTAAACTTCCTCCAGACAGGGCTGGTGCGGCTGCTTGTGGGAAGTACGCCACCAGGATTTTAAATAAATACAATTTTTAATCAAGATGGGGATGCTCACAGCGTACCAGCGCGTAGCCGTTAGCTTAGCGGTGACACAAAAGGAAGATGGTCACCATGAAGGCCGTCAGCCCAGCAGCCTTCTGCTGGCCAGGGCAGTTGTGGAGCTCCAGCCAGAAATGGCTCCTGTCTTCCTAGCTCTTTGACCGTTTCTGCGGCACAGAGCACAGGGGCTTGTGTTTGGTTAAACCACAGCAGGTTTAATAAAGCCCGCATTCATGCACAGTTGCTCTTTTAATGCAGCCTGCCAGACAAGCAGCCAGGTTGGACTGCAGGCCATGGCCATTCTGTTTTTGTTTAGGCTGCTCACAGGAATGGACATATATCCAGGAGAGGTGAGGAAACAGGCATTGGATTAACAGAGCTTTTTAAACTTATGTCCTGCTCCTGGTGTTTCAGGTTACCAGGTAGGAGACAGAGCAAAGAGGCCCTTAAAATCAATTCCATGATCATTATACTTACTTGTTTAAATTAGTCAGACTACAAAAAAAGTGTAAAGGCTGCAAATATGAATACAGCATTTGTTCTAACTCTGCAATAACAAACAGAAGAGGTCTGTTGCCAGAATACCTTTTATTTTCATAGTGTCACAGAATGGTTTGG
>NW_010272120.1:0-2433 GCF_000690775.1 Eurypyga helias
CCTCGTTTTCCATGTGCCTTAGCAAGGCACATGGAAATGTATATATGCACACATGTAATATACACATATATATGTATATATATACACAATTTCTACTAATATCAAGTAATTAAAATAATAGGAAATAAAACATATGATATAATATGATACAATCATGATACAGCTGCTCACCACCTGCCGACCGATGCACAGCCACATCCTGATAAGTTGGAATCAGAACCAGAGAGCCTGAGAGCCAGACCCTGAGAGCAATACCAACAGAGTCTGAGCAAACCCTATCAGCGACAGCAAGACAGGGAAAACTAACAGATCCCCCCAACTCACTCACAAATGAGCCAGCAAAGGAGTTATCAAAGCAGCTAACAAAGGAGTTAGAGAGAGTGTTAGCAAGTGTAAGAAAGTGAAAGAGTGATGGCCCCTGAACTCACTCCCCATCTATGTAACTAGCATTGATACCACTGTATACTCCATCTTTTGAAAATCACTTTGTTCTTTATGTTAGCCCTTTTGTTTTCTATGCTAATATTGACCTGGCTCAAATAATGTGTAGGTAGTGATGATATTTATCCATAAATCATATAAGGGAAAAGGAGAACAGGTCATCCAAAAAAAGAAGAGGTTGCTCTAGTTTTAACTGGAGCTGAACAGATTTTGTGGTTATATATTGTGTAATAGGGATTTGAGCATGCCTGGAACGAGTATTGTAGCTAAGGTCAAGAAAAGGATACCATGATGAAGACTATTTTCTTCCTCACTCGACCACCAAATGACCACCAGTGTACTTTAACGCACGTGCATAACTGAAATTTTAATATGGTGATTAGTTCTAGGAAATTTTATGAATATGCAATGTATTTCTGGGAGACTTAATGAATATGTATACTTTGATTGTATATAAACTACCCGATAGAAGAGCTAGGTGTGCACACTAGGAGGAGATATCCCCTGTTCGCCCAGCGCTTCAATAAAGAATGCCTGCTTCTTAATACTGCATTAGTGTTAAGGATGTTTTTTTATTATTCCCGGTTTTCGGTAACAGCATGACGTACTATGGAGTGAAATACTCCTTTGGTTAGTTTGGGTTAGCTGTCTGAACTGTGTGTTGCCCTACACTGCCTGTAGCGAGAAAGTTGGGAACGCAGCTGCAGTATCAGAAGCTGAGAGAGACCTTGAATTTGGTGCAAGCACTCTCCAGAATCAGCTAGAGACACCTTATCAGTACTTTTCTCAGCATAAATCCAGAAACCTAGCTTCATACCAGCCACTGAAAAGAAAGTTAACTCTTTCCTGACTAAACCCAGCACAACAGCTTACTCTTGAAAGGAAGCCTGGTCCAGTGCTTAGCTGACATTTGTACCCATACTACACCTTTCTCCTCTTAAATATTCACACAGGACATAGCCACAGTTTACTTCTGCAAACAGCTATGTATATAAATATATACACATAGCTATGTATATACATACCCCCCCCCATACACACACACATTCCTTTCTTGCTTGGCCCCTAACGGCAGGTACCTGCTGATGTGATGACACAAGTCAGCCGTTCTTCACTGACAAAGAGCTCCTGCCTATTGCATTCCAGATACAAGATTAAGATAGGATCTTTAGTATTTTAACTATCAAAAAGGATTTACCACCTTAATAATTTATCTTTGAATGATAGAGTGTTCACTAATGTCTCAACATCTTGACTTCAATAGTACTGCTTCTATCCATTTTAAGGAGGAATCCATATAGTTATGTTAGAAACCCAGCTTGAAAAATGAGACAAGAGAGGGTAATGATAAACAAGTACTGGTTAAAAACAATCTAAATTTTCTGTGAAGCACCAGAAATGTATGTTGCTAAATTTAGAATAATTACACCAGTAAAGACACACAGCTCAGCTAAGTGTTAGAAGAAAATATATCATGCTGGATCCAACAGACTGAGAGAGGTGAGCCTGCTGCCACTCAATGACCCCATGTCCAACCAGTAGTGAGGCTGGAGATGTATTCCCAGTAGGCATACACACAGAACACATATACACTACATATATACATGTCCAGCCACACAGATCACAGAGATGACAGAGCATTCATAGCACCAACAACCTCATCCTGCTCCCCTCTGGCTGAGCAGGATGGAAGTCCACTACTGAATATATATATATATATACACACACACACACATATGTACAAGTTGTATCCTTCCAGCAACTGGTCTCAGCCACTCAGTCTGGCCAGCAGCTTCCCCTGGATCCCACTCTCCCTAGTTGTTGGCACCTGGACATATGAGCCCCTAAGGCCTCCAGTGGCTGGTACAGACTATCAGAAGCACACACACACAAACTTGCCAGGACTCTCCTGTGCTCTCATCCCTAGAGATACACAGGTACTCTCACACCCAGGATTTCCCCTTAGAGACCCATTCACCCCCTTTTTCCCAG
>NW_010272121.1:0-402 GCF_000690775.1 Eurypyga helias
AGAGCCGGATCGTGCCTGTTTCTGTCTGTATGGCTTATCTGAAATACCAGCTCCGTACCCTCTACGCTGGAAGAAGCCCATGAAAACAGTGCGTTAGAGCCAGGCTCTGTCTCTCGGTGCTAAGGTTCATCTGGAATACCCTAACAACACTGGAAGCGTTTTGGGAGCCACGTGCCGTAGCTCTGGAGCTCTGCGTTTCGCTCGCGTGAAGCCGCTGCCTCATCTGAAAGCCCCGGGCAGGCGGCCTGGAAATGCGAGAGGGGTTCTGTCGTCGTGACTGCTCGCGGCACACCTCGCCCTGCGCCCTGGGGAGAAGCAGGGGAGTGTGAAACCGCGCTCAGCCCCGTGGGGGTGCCTGGTGTGCGCAGTGAGGAGTTGCCCGACGCAGCGGGGTGGACGATG
>NW_010272121.1:417-2116 GCF_000690775.1 Eurypyga helias
GCCCGTTCGTGCCTCGGGGCCCGGCAGCCGAGGGCGAACCCCGCGCTCTGCGGGTCGGTTACGGGGACTCGCTTGGGTGGCCACATCCTTCAGCTCTCCCGCTGTTTCCCAGGGAGCTATGATTTCCTGAGGGTCATCACAGGTGGGGATTTGGGGATTTTTACAGAGGGGCCATGGGATTTTGATCTTAATCTCCATGAGAACTAGAAAACCAAATCCCAAGCACTGCAGCAAAGTCTCAGAGCCTCTTCTCGACTTCGCGATATCCAGAGCAACAGAGACCCTCCTGGACTTCCGTCCGTCTGGCTGCGGGACGGCTGCAGAAGCGGCGTTGGGGTGGTTCTGCCCGTGTCCCTGCCGCTCAGAGGGCCTCACACGCGCTCTTCTCCCAAGCTGCTGACCCAGCTGCCTGTCTCCGAACGCCACTTTGGGCATCGGCTTCCTAAGAGAGCTGAGCTCCCTATGGATCATTGTGAGCTTAATCCCGCGGTGAAGCAGCAGTGCGGCCTTGGAGTCGGCAAAAGGCCCTTTAGCCTGCCAGCCCCGTGTTGGCTGGGTGACGAGCTGTGAGAGCGCACACGCGCTCCCTTTCCGTGCGGAGGCCCGGGAGACGCCCGCGGCCGCTGCATGCCACGGGCTCTCGGGGGTTGGGCTTGGTGGTGCCCGTGAACCTCGGTACTCTGCCGCGTCGATAGCAGGTCGCAGCGTGAGGGTCTGGAGGGGCTGACGTGCTAACTGGACTCTTCCAGGAGCCGTGACACCCCGCAGCGGGTGTGGTGTGTTAACAGCTACAATGCAGACCTTAGTTTTTTCCCTCTGCTAGTGGGAATCGCGGTCCTGCGGCGTCAGTAAGCCTCCGCGCGCTGCTGAGGCCGCCTTTTGGCGAGTGAACTTGTTTCATCGTTTCAGCTCGAGCACCTGCACAATGGGTGTAGTTCCTGCTTTGTGAGGTTGTAACGTGAGCCTATTAATTAATGCTTTTGGGTAGAGAAAGCTGTTGTTGGGAGAGTAGGTGCCGTGCTGTTGAATGGCTGCTTGGCGCTGGGGCGTAGGCTTGCAGCGTGAAGGACTCCCGAGGCGCTGGGCCGCCCGCTCTCTGCAGAGCGTCACCTCCCTGACAGGCCCTGACTAACCCTCTCGTTTGTGCCTCGCCAGGTATCGTGGAAGACTATAAACCGCCCTTTTATGACTTGGTTCCCAACGATCCCAGTTTTGAAGACATGCGGAAGGTGGTCTGCGTCGATCAGCAAAGGCCCAACATTCCCAACAGATGGTTCTCAGACCCTGTAAGTGGGGGTGTCCGTGGGGGAGGCGAGCTGACCCTTCTCCCTTTGCAACGCTCCTCGGGGTGGTTGTTAGTTATCGCCTGCGGCTGGGACGATCCCGGTGCTACTCGCCCGGAGCGTGCCCTGCAGAGATTTCGGGAGCGTGCTGGCCCGGACCTTTTACCTTGAGCAGGAGGAGAACTCCAGGAGGCAACTGTTAGGCCGCAGCTCCTCGCAGATGAGCGCTGCAGCAGCTGGTCTGACCCTGTGCTGTTGGTGCTCCCCGAGGGGGAGCGTCGCTAGGGGCCGGGCAGGCTGTGCAGCCCTTCCGGGGGCTTCCAGGCGGGCAGGCTTAGGATGGGGTTTTGCCCTCCCCTCTCCCCGTGGGAAAGGGACAAGGCTGTTTTTCTGGATGGGAATCAGTCTGGGCTCTC
>NW_010272122.1:0-223 GCF_000690775.1 Eurypyga helias
AACCATTGCAGAGGCGGGGGGGAGCCATCATGGAGCTGAACCATGCGGGGGAGCAGGGGGAGCCATGGTGGGGTCAAACCATGGCAGAGGGAGGCATCATGGGGCTGATACGGGATGGGGAGGGGTCCTGCGGGGCTGTCACCCCACGGCTGCCCCAGGAGAGCTCCTTCTCTGTATCCAGAGCAGTGTGGCCAGCAGGTCTGGGGAGGGGATTCTGCCCCCC
>NW_010272122.1:676-922 GCF_000690775.1 Eurypyga helias
TGCCCATGGCAGGGGGGTTGGAACTGGATGGTCTTTAAGGTCCCTTCCAACCCAAACCATTCCATGATACTATGATTCTCCCACAGGGTGTCCGCAGAAGGCTGCCTCACTGCCCACCGTGTCTGCTGGGCGCCTGCCCAGAGGGTCCGTCCTCGCTCAGCTGGACCAGGATGGCGGCTGGTGGCCGGGCACTGAGGTGAGCGTGGCAGCCATGGCGGTATTCCCCTGGGAGACCCCCAGGGTCTC
>NW_010272123.1:0-262 GCF_000690775.1 Eurypyga helias
CAGGAGGCAGGCTCCCGGTCCAGACTGGCAAAGCCGGCCGAACTCAGCGGGTCCGGGAAGTTTCTGGAAGTGCGGACTGAGCCATAGCTCAGATCCACCGAGCTCAGTGGAAGTCGGGGAGGGGGTGACATGGGCCATGAGCACGCGGGCCCCAAGGTAGCACAGGGTCCCCATCCCTGAATATCCATGTATTGATGGATTTGTGCGTGGTCTCCGATGGATGATGGGGCGACGGAGCCAGCGCTTTTTGCACCGTCGGCTT
>NW_010272124.1:0-2257 GCF_000690775.1 Eurypyga helias
TTTGGAGAGGGATGGGGATTATACGCACAGCCGAGGCCTGTGCAGGGAGCAGGATTTAGCCCTTGCTGGTGCCAGTGCGCCCGAGGGGCTGGGACCTGGCCGGAGCACAGCCGGGAGCTCACCCCAAGCCCTGCGTTCCCGGTCGGCTGCGATGGGGAGGAAGGTCCTAGTTGCAGGGTTGCAGGAAAGAGGAGCAGAATGGGGCCCCCCAAAGGTGACATGCTTCTGTTCTGGGGAGACAGGGGGTGCAGAATGACTGGGAGACAGCTCAGCAAACCGCACCGGGAACCTTCGACAGAGGGGACCTGCGGAGCTCAGTGGTGTAAGGAGGCCCCGTGCCTCCCTGCTGGATTTCCCAGGGAGAGGGGAGCCCCGGGAAGGTGTCTTGGTAGCTGTGAGTTACGCTCTCAGGAGCCACCCTGGCCATGCTGATGGCACTGTGGCATCGGGAGGGTTAAAAGCAGCGGCTCTGGTCGCTGCTGGAGATCTGGTGGCTGAGGACAATTCACTGTTTGGGCTGCATTGGTCCTTACTGAGGAGGTTTGTGTCGCACTTGGCAATGCTTCGAGACTCCCTGCAAAACCCAGCTACATCAATTAGAGTTTTTCCGGCTTTGGGTTGGAATCCTGGGGCTTTTTAAAGTCCCAGCTCCTCTGGAAAAAAGAAGCTTTGGTGCAACCATCCCTAAAAAAGCTGTCAGCCCAGGAATGCAAGTGCAAGGGCGGTACTGAGCCCGGGATGGAAGCTGGGACAAAATCCTTCCAGCAGAGAGGTGTTTGGAAAGAAGCAGCCATAATCTTATCCTGATATTTTCACTTTATTTTTATTTGTGTGTTTTTAAAGAAGGAGATGATGAAACCCTCTCGCTGTGATTAGAGACACCTTGCGAGACCTCTCTCTCTCCTTTGATCAGTAAGCTAAAGTCTGTCTCAACAGCTGCATATAAATAAAAGTACTATATATAAAATTTGAAGCATTCTTTTTTAATTAAAATACGTAAAAAGCTGTTTACATGAGGTTAGCAAAGCATTAAAACGCTTTCCTGGGTTATTATTAGCCTATTAATTTACGCAAAGCCAAAGAGCTTTACAACCAAATGTGGTTTTCACCATGGAGATGACTGCTTCTCCCAGACCCTGCGTTCTGGACAGTGACAATAATATTAAGAAAAATAACGCTGCAACTTCCTCTCTGACCAGCATCTTTCCAGCTCTAGGTCCAGCTCAGCTAGGCCATGCTTGGTGTGCCGAACTGGAGCGTATTTGAAGCCTAAATGCGGGCGGGGGCTTTGCAGGCTGCTCGGGACCTTTCTGTGTAAAATTAATTTCTGCTGCTGACAAAGTCTGTGACAGCCTTTAACGCCGCATCTCCCCAGCCTCCTCCCGCCACCCTTGGCGTGCTGGAGCCTTTCCCAAACAATGACAGCGGCCCGCTCCTCAGCTAGCGCCTTTAAGACAGGGAAATACTGCGGGCTAAAGAAGGGCCTGTCCTTTGGTGCACTCTTTAGAAATGGAAATACGTGATTCCCCTGAGCGGTTCGAGCGTAACCAGGAGCAGGGCCAGGGAAGGCTTCTTCCCCCTCTGGTTTCAAGGGGCTGCGTTGCAGGGGATTCCACCAAAACGGTGGTCTGCGGAAGGCGCCTGCATCTCGTCATTCTGTGTGTGGAGGGAAGGGGTGGCCACTTTTCCCCTTCAAGCAGAAAGGCCTCGCTGGGGAAGCAGATGTCTGTGGGGCTGGGCTGTGCCGCAGGGTGAGGCTCGGGGAGCAGGGGACGTGTCCTGCTCTGCCCTCTCCAAGCCTGGCCCGTTTCAGTGGCAAATCCCACCTTCCACACCCAGGCTTTGACCCTTGTTTTCTCCTGGTTAATTAAAAATCCCACCCGTCGGCACAAATGATGCCAGGCCAGGCTCTGGGAGAGCTTTGGGCGGTTGTGGTTGTGCAGTACAGGCTGTTGGCCCCAGGAATCGCAGGCCGTGGCAACTCTGAGGCCGGGGTATCCCCCTGCTCAGCAGGAGCATTGTTGCCCAAATCTCCCCAGATCCCTTGCCAAACAATCCCAGGCTTGTGAAGTGGGATACGACCCCTGCTACACCGGTTCCCACTCTTCGGTATGGCCCGGCCTTCCTGCTTTCCTCTAACCCCATCCTCGAAGGTGCTGAGCAGCCCACCCCAGGGACACCAGCCCGAGCGAGGGTCGGGGTCTGATCCTGGCCCGGAGGCGACACCTCCCAGCACCCTCCCCCAGGCCCTGTGCAC
>NW_010272125.1:0-4897 GCF_000690775.1 Eurypyga helias
TGGTTTTCTGGGCTGCCAGCACTCATGGCCAGCTCACTGCCAGCTTCATATACCATTTTTTTTTGACTTGTGACCACAATTTCTGGTGTCACAGACAAGTTGCTGCAGGTTTTGGAGGCGTTAGAGCAGATCCAGTCCTTAGTCTTCTGCCCATGAAATGAAGTGTATCGCAAAAACAGGAGTCGGACAAATCCAAGCAACAATCACCAAAAAGCGGGTTGGTGCTGCGGGGCGGTCGTGCTGGCAGGCACCCAGGGCATGGTGCTGTGACCTGGCCTTGGGCTCTTTCATTTTTCTGGAAAGAATTTGCTGTTTCTTGTCCTGATGTTTCATTCTGTTTCAGTAAGGGATGTAAATAACTGATTTCTCATCCGAGACATCAGCCCCGGGAAAGTGTTCTTAAGGGATGCGGAGCGTTGCCCTTCCTTAGCAGGGACTTCTGACTCCTAATCGAGGCTTGGGAGGAATCCTCATAAGGAAGGAGTATTCCTAACCACCCATCGCGCTTGCACCAGTGAGAAGAGCGTGTTTTCTTGAGCCGCTCAACCCTTCGGAAGGTGTTTTCCTGCTGGGAAGAATGCCTTGTCCGGCACACACGGGACCGCTAAGCCGGCCAAGTATCCAGGGTGCGGCGCAGCAGAGCCCTGCGGCAATTTCCATTTCTGAGGGTCAGTCCTGGCACTGCAGCCCCCCTGCCCTGCCTGGGAACTCGGTTCCCGCTCCCGCGGATCACGGACTACGCTCAAACGTTTGGGTTAACGAAGCGTGCGAGGGGGTGATGGGGCCGGTGGTGCTCCCTGGAAAGGACCCGCGGGACATGCAATTCATCGCAGCCGCACGAGAGCCGTGTGCGGCCTCGGGCAAACACTCGTAGAGAGCAGCAGATACACCAAGAATGAGTTGGGGTCTTTGAGACTCCCCTGCAGCCCAGCGTTCGTGGCCGCATTGGATTTCACCTGCATTCCTGTTGGAAAGCAATGGGAAACCACAGCTGCCGCGGCACCGGTGGTGTCCGCGTGCCAAGCCGGTATCCCTGCTCCGAAGGGGATTAGCGACGGGTCAGCAGGTTTGTGGAGGATAAAGGGTAAAAAAAGGGGGACTGTGCGTCTTACTGACTTTTAAAATTGATTATGCCTAGCCTGGGAATGGTTTCTGTGCGTCGAGCTGGTCTTTTTGGGAAGACCTGGGAGCCGCTGCCTGTGGCAGCACCGGGGAAGCTCTGACTCACAGAGTCTGTTCACAAAACGCCGGCCCCGCTGCGCTGGCGCCTGCGGCATTTCTCAACTTCCCCTGACCTCCTGCCCAGCTGGAGCATAGCTGAGTGTGCTGGCTCCTTCACGGGGAGTGGGGATGCCGGGGGGAACGCACAGCCACGCGGCTTCTACCAGCCATGCCGGCCGCCTTCCCCGCAGCCGCCGCGTCGCGTCCCGCAGGCTGGCTGTCCTCGCGATCCCTAGGGACCTTTCCATGCATCAGCATCCCACCCCCGGCACGGGGACGGTGGGACAAGCTGCTGAGGCTTCTACTGACCATGTGGGTACAGGTGGGGGTTTTCCTAAATCGCCTGAAATGGCTCAGTTCAAAAGCGATTTCATGGTTATGTGCAACGGAGCAGGGAAAAAACGGACCCAAGCTCCACGTAAGGTCTTGGCAAGCTCCGCGTAAGGTCTTGGCAAGCTCAGCCCGCTCCATATCAATTAATTTGCAGCTGCAAGATAAGCAGATCCTTCACCACTATGTTTTCCTTGAAAATAGTGATTTTTGTTACGAGGGAGACAGAGCGAGCCTATCCTAACAATCTCCTCTGAACTATTTAGCGTATTGATCCAGTTGTTTGACCTGTTTAGAGACCTTTTCTTTCCTAGAGATAAGAAACTCTGCCTCACATAGTGAGCTGATTGTGAAACGGATCCTCGGCTTATCCCTTGGTTAAGAGGCTTCATTACACTGAATTACGGGCTAATCCCTGGACACGCAGCCCAAGAGCAGATCCCGTCTTCCTTCGCTTGTTTTACGTTTTGACCTGGAGCTGCTCAGATCCAAGGGGTCTCGCTTGCCCACGTTAGGGGTCACTGTCCCCTTGCTCCTTTGGAAAGTTGGCATCAGCTCCAACAGTTGCTCTTTAAAGAAACCTCCGTTCCCCTGCTGAGCTTTCCGAGGGGCCTCGTGCATTCTTCCTTTCTGCAGTTTCTCGGTCCAAAATAAATATCGGATCTTACCCAAACGGCCAGCGGAGCCTCGGTGGGGCACGTGGCAGCGCTTGCTGGGACAATCCGTGCCCAGCCTCACTCCGAGCCTGAAGGGCAGGCGTGTCCCTCTCTCCATCCCCTCTGGGGGTTGGCACTGTCCTTACGAGACGCCGTTCCTGCAGCCGAGGCTGAGCTGGGCAGCCTGCAGTAGCCCTGAGGGTGCCCCACGCACACCACGCTGGGACACCAGCCCACGGCCACGCGGGTCGTGTCCTGACGCGCACGGCGGTGATGCCCGCTGAGCTTGCTTTGCTGCTCAGGTGAGTTAGCCGCGAGGACAATGCCCAGAGGAGTATCCAACACCAGCTGGGGCTTCTCTGGGGATGGAGGTCGGTGCTGCCGTGGAGGGGAACCGTTGGGATTTGAATGTGCTGAGAGTTAGAAAAATCCTCCTTCTCTACCCGTAAGAAGTAATTGTGGGGTAGAGGCTGCTGCTACCCCCCCGGGTAGATGGGGATCGCCCTGAGATCTGGGAAAGCATCAGGGCTGTGCAGGTTTCCCCTGTCCCACGGAGCTGCGGAAGCCCGTGGGATGCAAAGGACGTCCCATGCCCTGGGGCTGGTGAACGGGTCTCTCTTCCGCACCGTTTATCGGGGCTCCAGGATTCCCGCGGCTGAAAGGCGCGCGTTCCGTGCAGGCCGTGACTTACCGTGCGGCAGTGGCAGCAGCTCTGGTTCATCTGCTGGGCGTGCTGCAAAGCTCGCCTGCTTTCCCAGGCGCTCGCCGTGGGGGTGGACCCAGAACAACGCTCTGTGTGGGGCTACAAGCGCTGCTGGCACGGGGGCAAACAGCAACGCGTGCTGGCCGTCTTGCAGGTTTACAGCTGCGCCGATGTCACCTTACGTGTGGAGAAGCAAAGGGACAGACTCTTCAATTTAACGTGTAAGGCAGGATGCTGTCTTCCAGGCCACACGGGAGGTAGTTTCTGAACACGGTGCTCTAGGTGCTCCGGCAAGCTCCGGCGATAACATCGCTTCGCGGCGGCTAGTCGCGACGCGCCAGGCTGGGCTCGGCAGCCGGGTGGTGACTGCTGCAGAAAGACTGACCCGCAGCAGAGAAACGAGCATCTCCGTCGGTCCAGTGTGCGCCTGTGCCACGAGACAGCAGATGAAAGAGCTCCTCTGCATCCCCTCTCCCTCCCCAGGTTCTTGTTAGGGCCAGGCAGACACCCACAGATGCTGTCGTCACCCGGCCTTCTGCGCCCACGGGCATCTCCCGCGTGGCTCCTGCAGCTGGCACAGAGCCCGGGTACGGATTTACTCAGCCAGAACCAGGAGAGGGGGTTGCCCTTAGCTGTTTGGAATAAAGTGACAAAGGTAAGTGGTGGGAACCTGAAACGGGCTATGAATTATCCAAATCCTCCTCGTCTGCCTGCAAGAGGGAACTAAACACTCCCGTCAGCTGTGGTCTGTCGTGCAAACCTGTAGGCAAACCGCAGCAGCCCGAAGCTGGGTTTCCCCAGTGACATTTTATTCTCTGAATGTACCTTTTCTGAAGAAATGGCTCAGTCTGTGAAAGACATCCCCCCCGTTCTGCACACTCTGAGCGTGAGGCTTCTCTGAACTGTTTTGAAGATCACATTAATTAACACCCAGCGAGCAATAGGTTCAGTAGAACCACAGCTGAGTTTCTCCCGTGCTGTGGAGTGCAGCCTGGCAGATGAACCAAACAGCCCCCCGAACTGTGTGTTTGCGTGGTTGTGTTCTGGCCGGAGGCTTTACGTCCTACCGGATACCTGGGCTGCCCAGACCGGTCCTTAAATCGAAGTTCCCCTTCATCCTGGGGGAACATAAACCCACTGACACTGTGGGTTTGGACAGGGGGTGAATAGGAACCGAGGAGGGCACGCGGTGCCAGACTAAGATGCCTTCCAAGAAGGAACGCTTGCCCTTGGCTGCTTCAGCACTTGTACTGGTGCCCGTGCTGGAGCTGACCGGAACCAGAGCCGTTTTCTCTGCGACAAGGGCTTTCCAGGAAGGCCCGGTTCTCGTCTCGGTGCCACAGACTGTATGTGTTGGTGCAGCTTCAGTTTACGCTGGCGTTGAGGTCACGATCAGATCCTTGGATCAGCCCTCGGAAATCCCAACAGGAATCTGCGTGCAGGTTTACAGTTGGGCTGCTGGTGGCAGAGTAGAATATGCCACCTCTTCCTCGAGCTAAGGCTGAATTTAAGTCAAAATGAAACCGTGAAAGGTATGAGCAGCCGGCTTCAGGCTCTCGCGCTGCACCTGCTCGGAATGCCTCAGCTGACAAAACGCTCTTGGCTTTTGATCGGAGCAAACTTAAGCAGGAGCTGCTTCTCCCTTGATGTTAAGAAAGTTTCTGACAGAGTCCCTGCAAGGCGAGGTGAGAGCCCCGTGGCACGCTCCGAAAACATGTGGAATTACACAGGACGGCGCTGTGGAATGGTTTCTGGCCTGGGAAGGGCTGTAGGTAGGAGCCGCATCCGCAGTGCTCCGGGCGCTGTGGGCTGGACCGGTGCTGCCGGGACCGCTCAAGGCCTCGGGATGAGGCGCCGAGCCTTCTGCAGGGGCGGTGTTTGGGTCACTGGGGTGGTTCGGAGAAGGCGGCGGGGGAAATAAGGGAACTTGTCCTTTGGCTTTCAGGCGGAGGTGCAGCCGCCCTCGTCCCGGCCTCCGCGCGCTCGC
>NW_010272126.1:0-3033 GCF_000690775.1 Eurypyga helias
TCATCTCTGCCTGGGACCAGGACACTTGTACTGAGGCCTCCAGAACTGGACCCCACTCCAGGTGGTGTTCCACCAGATCACCTCCCTGCATCTGCTGCCCGCGCTGCTTCTTATGCCGCCCCGGGTACAATTGGCTTTCTGGACTGCGAGTGCATATTGCTGGCCCATATCCAGCCTTTCATCCACCAGTAACCTCAAGTCCTTCTCAGCAGGGCTGTTCTCAGTCCCTTCATCCCCCCAAACAACTGAACTTCAGTTGTTTTAAATATTAAAAAAAAGTTTAAATTAAAACTTTATGTCAGAAATAAGGATGTTGAAGGATTCTTAGTCTTTATACAAGTATTGGAAGGAAATGAGTCACAACTATTTAGCATGCCATTCTATATTTAACCCTGCAATGAAAAGCTGCACAATAGGATTTTGAGGAACTTGGAGTTTTACCGCTATTTGTTTAATGCTAGCATTTTGCATGTTATTAGCACAGTTTATATTGGTAAATATGTTGTGCAGTGGGGAAACTATATGAAAGTACAGCCTGTGCCAGTTAACACAGAGAACAGCTGGGCAGTTGTGTAACTTAAAACCAAGGGTGTACTTAGAAATATTGTAAATATTTTTTAAAGTATTTATTCTGTTCTAAAATTTTGTATTACTTTCCAAAGCCTCAGCTTCTGCTACATACATGTGTTGCAGCAATGTGACACTCAATTCTCCTCTGTCTTCTTCAGCCCCCCTGAGCTCCAGGCTTTCTTTCACATCCTTCTAAGTCCTTTGGATTTTTTCTAAGCAACAGTCATGAGAAATTTCCTTTTGCTGCTTGCATTCTAAAGTCTCTCTGCAGCATGGACCACTGTAGCTTTTAGGGTTATATACTTATATTTTATGTGTCATACTGTTAAGGGAAAGACTTTGTATATAATGCACCTTCATCTGGTAATACCTTTGACCTAGTCTGTTGACTGATTGTTAGGTCAGATAACCAGCTGACCACAGCTATATATATGGGAAAAGAAAATGAAATATATACGTTAAACTGAGAATTCAACAACTTTTCAAGAACAAGAATGCTCAGTAATAAATAATGGTTATTTAACATGTTTTTCTAACTGCACATGCTAACTCAGTCACCCGAGTATCCCTAAATTCATTGAAAATACAGACCCATCCAGAAGTTTGACACAAGTAGAGACTGGTACAAAATGTAGTGTTAGTGAAATCAAAATCCTTTCTGACCAGTGTATTCCTGACTTAGTAGAAAGAACACATAACTCTTCCCTCCAGTGAAAAAATAACATGAACAGTAATAAAAATAACACTAAAATAATAATAGAAGAAAGAATTTTTCATTACTGTAATAATTTCTAACTCTATGTCACAGCCAAGAGAACATGGGGACATTGTCATTGAAACAGTTTAAGTGTTTTGCTTTAATTTTTACTGTAATGAAACATTATAAACAAAATGAGAATATTGTGAGAAATTTTGATTTTTTACTAGTTGGTTAATTATCATCAGAAATTCAGAAAGAAATAAGTTTTGAATTTGCTTCATTTTTTTGAGGGAACTAAACTGCTTCAGTAACTGCTGGAGTTTTTACTCTGTGCCATGTGCTCAGCAGGTCTGTAAGCTCAGAGGAGATAAGTAAGGTTTTATTAGTAGATTTTTGGCACTGACTGTTGGTTTTAAAAATATCTAATGATTACATGAGGATAGACCCAGAGGTCCTCATTAAAAAAAAAAATAAAAAAAAAATAGCCGCATTGAAAAAGCTCTCTCAATTACAATATTCTCATGTCCCACTGCTTTCACCTGAGGTGAAGCTGGTCACTTCTCTGCCTTCCTATTTCTTGTACCTCATAGAGGGACCTTCTAAATGTGAAAATGTTATTAAATGTGAAAGTTTAATCTGGAATGTTGTATGCCTAAATTTCAGACTTCTGATGAAGAAAACTTACTACTCAGGACCTAGTAAGGAGTATTAGCCCCCTCTTGTGGAAAAATATCTTTGTTTCTCCAACCTTAATTTAGTATGGCGAATGTTACTGAAAGCTTATACAACATTATTTCAAACAACATGTGTGTCAGCGGAATATCTATATAAAAAAATGAAAATAAAAAAGGCATATTATAGTTTGACAAGACTATCTGTCAGCAATCATTACATGTATCAAACTAACACTAACTTACTGCTTGGCTATCTGCTTATGCGTATGACCAGGAATGCATTTCAGTCGTGTTCAGTCTTTTCCTTAAAACGATCCTGCCGCACTTCTAACTCCTTAGAGCTGGTGGAAATGCTAGTGGTAATGATCCCTTTGGAGTCCTTTTGAAAAAAAAATCTGGGTTTAGAAGAGATGGTTTGAGAAATTAAAAGGGAATAGGAATTATATTTTATTAAAATAATTAGGACGCTTATTTTCTGGTTATTATAAAATCCTGATTAGATGGAACTAAAGTTGAAGTTTAAGGCATTTCTGTCATTAGCACTAAAGAAATTTTTTTTTAATGAAAAAGACTGTATTGCATTAAAATACATTGTGTGATACTATCTATTGAAAAGGTATTTAATCTAAAGATTCAGAGAACTAGATATATACTGCAGTTTGCCTGGCCCAAATCAGCAAAGTGGAAAAATTCCGTTGCCAGCTCATACCAACAAGGACATAGCAATATAGTTGAGTGCAAGTAGCTTTTAAAAGTCCACTCTCGGTTGGATCAGTATTTGGAAATGCAGATTGTGGTGCTCTGACATCTGATATAATAAGGTAGGTTTTCAGATACTGAAAAGCAGTCTTCTGTATCTCATATTTTACAATTAAAGAGTGTAAGCTGCAAGTATGCTAACAGTTTATTTTGGGAGGAGACCAATCTTAATTGATTGCATTGCATAATTAGCCATATTTCTCTGAGACTTGCGAAACTCAGCTGAACTGCAACGAACATTTCATAAAGAAGCACAATATAAAATACAGTCTAACAGAACTTTCTATGTTAAATATATGGACTTAAATAGATAGAATCATAGAATCATAG
>NW_010272127.1:0-5513 GCF_000690775.1 Eurypyga helias
GCGGCTCCTCACTGCCCCGAAAAGCCCCGGGAGCGAGCGCCCACCGGCGTGCGGCGCAGACGCTGCGGGAGGTGAAGGGCGCCGGTGCCCGTGGCTTCCCGCTCTTCTTCAGGATTCAGTCCCAAGCTGTGCTAAAGCATCCGTTTTTCCCTCGCCGGTGTCACTCAGAAAAGCGTAGCTTCTCCTGAGGACTTTCTCCTTTCCAGTACGCATGGCCACGCGCAGCAGCAAAGCTGGTTTGGGGTTCGGGGGTCTCTGTGAGCAAATCTGCGTAGGAGGAGATTCTCTCTGGGGAGCGGGCTAACAGGCTGCAGGGGCGTCCTCAGGCCAGGCCCGATTCGGGTTTGGTACCAGCCATGCCCACCATGATGTTCAACTTCCCGCGAGTCCCGTAGGATGTCTTTCTGACGGAGCGACGCTTTCTTGAAGGGGGAATTCCCCAAGTTTCAGAGTTGGGTTTTTTTCTTTTTTGCATTGCTGCCTACGCTCGTTACGTGTCTCAAAAAGAAAAAAAGCCATCTTCATCACTCGCAAGAAGAAATTATCTGAAAAGTGTATGTATCCAAATTCTTCCAACCAGAGATGTTAGTTTTGCTGTCTTAATTTCAGAGAAAAAAAGAAAAAAAAGAGATGGTTCTCAGGGAACTGCCATTGCCATGCCTTTCTTTATATTTAAAAATACCCATCTATGAACTATGAAAACATTACATAAGACTATTTCTGTGATTCATATATAATAAGCCAGGCATAAAATTATTCTGATCCTTTGGGACACAAACCACTTCAATTTTCTCAGTAGTCAAAGGGTTGTGTTTTGCCTCTTTCTTTGGCTGGTATTCGAAGCCCAACAAATACATTTATTTTTTTTAGGTCTTCATCAGATTATTTTTTGTTTTTTCTGTGAAGCACATGAGTCCATGGCTCATTGTAATATTTTCCTAGTAAATATGGTTCACAGATGAAATTATGGGAGAACTGTGAGAATTTTACTGTATATTTCAACAGAACCCGGATTCCCTCCAATTCTTTTAAACAAGTTGCTTTATGCTAAATATTTCAGTAATAACTTTCTGACTCTGCCTGGGAGCTCACAGGGAAGTGCTGTTTATGAACTGGCATGTGGAGTTCTTTAATTTATAGCAGAAAATGTATAAACGAAAAAATTACTGCTTCATGGTGTGAAATAATAAACCTGAAAGCGTTTACACTTCTCTATGAGCGGTTGCTAGTATTAATCCACAAAAATTCCTAATCTGTTTTAGATGATGAGATCCGAGGCTCTAGATAAACCACATATGAGGTGAGATGAATGTTAGGGCCCAATTCTGCTCCTGTTTGAAGTCAGCAATAAAATTTATCTTGGCTTTAGGACTAAGAGCTTACAGATGATGAAAAGTAGAACTCAGCAGTGAAATATGGAAGAGTAGGTTTTTGGAAGTACCTTTAAAAAAGAAATATTAATTTTATCAGATCTCTCTGGGTCTGAATGAAATAGGTGGGAATTGATCATTTTGGTTTTAGTCATTTGTTTGTTCAAAGGTTTCTCAGATGGATTGTCAAAAGGATTTCTCTTTATGCCATTGTAACAGCCAGTATCAAGTCCTGAAAATTTTGAATGTAAGATTTTACAGCCTGATTCCAACACAGCTCCTACCCAAGCTCCAGAGTTACTACTCCTGCATTGTTATGGCTGTGACAATGAAAAAAAACCCATTTACTTCAGGAGAGGTTTCTTTTTGGTTAAATTTTGGGTATGGTAACACTGATTTAGCTACTTCTACTCTTACGTGTTCTATTTTTTTTTTTTCCTCCCAGTAATTAAAAAAAACCCCCAAAACCTGCTAAGGAAACATTCACAAACAGTAATTCATAGAAGAATGAACCACTCTAGTTCCTAACGTAAGCAAACAGAGGTGTCGTCTTCTCTCATAAGCAAAGGCACGGCCTAGGGAACTGAGGTGCTGCAGGACGCTCACACTGCATTTTGGCTGCTTTCCTTACTGAGGCATGCCGCCTCGTTTTCATCTGTATTTTTAGATCTTTTTTAAGAAGTAATCTTAATTTTTTATTAAGTTACTAGTAAAATAAGATCCTGCTTGAGCTGCAGTGGGGGTCACGAAGTTCAAACAGCCTCTTTTGTGGGTCTATGTTTAAGCTGTGTTTAGCCCTAAATGACTGGATTACTTTTACTTTTAGATGTGTGTTTTGGAAATGACCGTAACAAATGGTTTTGCTGAGTTGCTAATTTTCATTTGAATCACAGTTTATTTTATGAGCATGTAATATAGCTGCTGCCTTTAAGGCTATAAACCACCTCAGTGAAAAATTAGTGAAAAATTAGTTTAGGACTATGTCGAAATACATGCTTGCATTTCCTTAGGGTTAAGCACATGCTGAATAAAGATGTGTGAATGTGGGATACAGACCTTGCAATAGTAAATATTACCATCAAATTTCCCCCAGATTCCCACCCCCAAGTACACCTATTTTTCACATGACCAGACTTTGCTCTGTCATCAATTGCACATTTATGAAAAAAAAAAAAGAAAAAAGATGAAGCAATGTGGAGGTCATCAGTTTTAGAAATAAAAATAGGCCAGGAATGTGCACTTTGGTGGAACTTCAGCTCAGTTACGAGACACTGAACAAACACCTGAAGTTTCCTGGCACTGCTTATAAACTAGCAATTTCTTTTCAGTTGCGTGCAACGACTTTTTTATTTTTCTTTTCCTTTTGAGGCTCTGGCACCATGTCGATTAAATAAAGTGCATATTAAAATACTGTCTAAATACAGCCATGGGTATACAGTTGCTGGAGAAATAGGAATTGTTCTGGAGGGAGTCATTCTGGTCTCTTGTGGAAATAAGGAATGGCTTATAACTCTTTTCAAAAAAATTATTTTAAAGACAAAATTAAGTTTGAAAAGAAACATGTTCAAATAACATTCAGGTTGTAACAGAAACAGGGAAAAAGTAGCAAATGTGAAGCCCAAGCTGACACTTGAACTTATGCTGCATTAGTCTTCAATTAGAATTCCCAGCTTTTTTTGTGTTCTCTGTCAGAGCCATAAGGTTATTAAAGTTGCATGTTCTCTACCATATTTCACTTAGATATTAAAAGCAGCCCTTTCAAGTTGTCTGCTGGAGTCAGCAATAGTGTCATTCTTACGTGTCTCGCTTGAAGCCTGAAGCTTCTGCCAAACATAGGACATACGGGTACGTCAACATAAACAAATAAAATGAATGCATATATTTATCATCTGTATTATAAACTCTAGGTGCTTTAACAATCTGCAGAAAAACACTTAAAATATTAGATTCACAAGCAAATCCCTGAACACAATGGACCCCGCCTATGATACTTTTCCAGCCCAGTAGTTCTTTTCCCAGTCCATTCGGTGAGAAACGCTGTTTGAACAGCACAACGTAACGTTTATTTTCTCTGTGTGACTGGAAAGACTTAGTAACTAAGAAATTAACAGTTACCTTTTATAGCCAATGGTACTTACCCTGAGCCTCTACTGAGTCTCTAGGTGGCCCTTACAGCGCTGGCATTTGGCTGCTTTCCTGCCTAGATGTGTGGTCTGAGGCAGAGCGTGTGGAGCCGTCCAGGACGGTGCCCTTGGTTTCACATACGGTGCTGGGATAGTAACACAAGCAGGACTCTCGAACAGTAATTTGCCCCTTACTGTTAAAACGAGTCTAATAAGGGACACAACTGCAGCGCTCCAAGCAGGTAGAGGACACCAACGACCCCAGGTTTTTCAAATCATTCTTCCCTTACTTAATGCATGCGCCTCTTCTCAGTTCTGCTGGTGTATGGGGTTTTTGTGAGCAGTTGCTCATTTCTGGTGGTTTCCTCCAAGCTCCCCACAAGGAAGGTCCCCTGAGAGCCTCATTCCCCAATGTGTCTCTTTTGCTGCCACATCCTTTGCTTTCCAGAACAACATGGAGACCATGGTACTTCTGGAAGGTTGGGGGGGGAGGGGGGAAAGTGTGTTTCTTCCTGGCTGATTGGTGTCTTGAGCTGACTGTGCAGCCAAAAGAGTTCAGAGCTTCGGGAAGCAGCAGAAATGGTGGAATAAGGGAGGCAAGAAAGCTGTTCCTACTCTAGTCGCTATGTTTGGAGCAGAGACGCCTTTTTGAAGAATATGATAAACTCCACTTACTGTGCTTCTTGAAGAGTTTTTTTATGTGTGTGTGTGCACAGACTACATCCTTTTCTGATACTGATACTTCATGATGCTTAATGTCATATAGAAAACTGCTGTCCTCATATGTCCTTTCAATATCATGCTGCGTAGAATAAATACAATTCAGAGATCTGAAAAATTCTTGACACTGTGACTGCATCTGTGTAATTTTTGTCAAGGATTCAGGGTAATGCATGAGAAAGTATAATTTGACATTACAGATGCATCTCTGATTAAGCTATACCTAACTGTTCTTTTGTGTTAGTTGCCTATCACCTTGTTATGAATCTCTTACCTTAGGCATCATTACACTCAGATGCATCGAGGCAGTTCAGAGCTGCAGTGTGACAGAGCTCATGATGCAGTAATTCAGACAATATAGCTATGTCATATCTCCTTGTGCAGTATGAAACCTGTTCTTCCACCAGTGTAAGTCAGGAGCAACATTTCTAATGTCTGTGAGCTATAAGAAGGGAATGAGATCTCTTCATTAATAGTAAGGGAATTAATATAATACATGGAGAAAAGAACTGGAAAAAGATGCATGCTACACAAAGTGAAACTGTTAGGACTGACTTCAGCTTTTGACTTTCAATTACTGTACATTAAAACTTTCATCACTTGGTAATTTGGAAACAGCTTTCCAGCCAGTAAAGGCTAAATGCTTATCTTTTGTAAGTGTGCACACACACACATTTCTTTTATGGAACTGAAAATTTACTGCGTGTGTGACTTCTGTTGATATCTGAAATCCACAACTGTGCTTTATTCCTTTAACTTCCTCCATATAGGATGGTCCGCACACTGTATGCCGTTGGCGCTGTGTTTCTTCTGATGGGATTTCTGCTACCAGCAGCAGAAGGGAGAAAGAGGAATCGTGGATCTCAAGGTGCTATCCCTCCTCCTGACAAAGATCAGCCCAATGATTCAGAGCAAATACAGACACAGCAGCAGTCAGGCTCTAGGCATCGAGAACGAGGAAAAGGCACCTCGATGCCTGCTGAGGAGGTGCTGGAGTCTAGTCAGGAGGCACTGCACATCACTGAGCGCAAATACCTAAAGCGGGATTGGTGTAAAACTCAACCCCTCAAACAAACTATCCACGAAGAAGGCTGCAACAGTCGTACCATTATCAACAGGTTCTGCTACGGCCAGTGCAATTCCTTCTACATCCCCAGGCATGTCCGTAAAGAGGAAGGCTCTTTCCAATCTTGTTCTTTCTGCAAGCCCAAGAAATTCACCACCATGACTGTTACACTCAATTGCCCCGAGCTTCAGCCCCCAAGAAAGAAGAAAAGAATCACCCGAGTTAAGGAATGCC